>NC_055965.1:20724458-20754458 GCF_018492685.1 Alosa sapidissima | reverse complement strand
AACTAGAACTTAAATATATTTAAATATATTAAATAAATATATTTAAATATATTAAATAAATATTTTTAAATATATTAAATAAATATATTTAAATATATTAAATAAATATATTTAAATATATTAAATAAATATATTAAATAAATATTTGTAAACACTGCACGGGGTGGTGGTGATGGTGGTTGTTACCTAGCGGTGTGTTGAGGCACACGCACAGCAGGTCGAACCAATAGCTGTCCACGTCCTGCGCGGCGAGGAAGTGGTAGCGGCGACGCTCGAAGGGCCGAGGACTCTTCGCCAGGTTATAGTGGGGCTCGCACGTGGTGGTGTCGGTGATGGTGGCGTAACGCTTCATGTACACAAACATCTGAAACAACAACAACAAGAACAACAACAAGTAAGGCAACTTGCAGAAATATATATAGCTGTACATATTTGTTTCAAAAACAGTGGCAATATATCTCAAGGTCTACATTTTCTTTCTTTGTCCTAGTTTCAATAAATATATTTCCAAAGTGATTAAAATGGCAAAATATGTAACATTTGGACTTGCAGAATAAAAAACACAGTCTAAAAACAAAGCTGGTGCATTGACTTGTGACTGACTTGGGGTCAGTGATTACAACTTAAAGTTTAAAACAATTCGCAGCAGCACCTGATCTTTCTCCTGAAACTTCTCCATGGGGCCGAACTGCATCAGGCCCATGCTGCAGAGTCGATCTAAACTCTCATAGAAGCTGAACACATACTTCCTGTAGACAAAAAGGACAAAACACAGAACACTAATTTATTATACATGTACCGCACCAAGAATGACCTCAGTTACATACAACTGGCAGCTATAGAACGGTATGGTATATATCGGCCAAATTGTTATTTCGAACATCTGTATCGGTGAAATTTCGATTTCAAATGGTGCATCCCGATAGCAGACACAGCAAGAGCCACACAAGCAGGCCGATGCATTATTAATCCAAAGGCACTTTAAGCTCAGACTCAAGTCACTTGCATGTAGGGATGAGGTATTGGAGAGAAGATGTACAATCCTTGAGGAGGGAGAGTGAGTGGGGGTGGTGGTAGCGTATTGGCTAAGCAGCTGGGTTAGCATGCAGTAGCCTAAACAGTTGTGGGTTCAATACCCGGCTTCCACCATTGTGCCCTTGATCAAGGCATTTAACCTTAGGGGGCTCCTGAGACAATGGCCCTTGTAATATAGTTAAGATGTGTAAGTTGGTAACACTTTACTTGACAGTATCGACATAAGAGTGACATGACACTGTCGTGAACACATGACACTGTCGTGAACACATGACACTGTCATGACACATGAAACCCTAATCTCTAACTCTAATCCTAACCCTAACTCTAACCTCTAACTTGTTATGACAAAAACCGAATGTCACTTAATAACAGAAGCGTTATGTCATAAACGTTTATGACTTGTTCATGACACTTTCATGACAGTGTCAAGTCACTCTTATGTCGACACTGTCAAGTAAAGTGTAACCTGTAAGTTTTAGTCATAATGGAGTATGTTACTGCTGAGTCTTTGGATGAAAGCGTCAAAGTGCCAAATGAACACATGTAAAGCGGGTACCGTTTGAAGAGCAGCTGTCTCTTCATGGCCGAGGGCAGGAATCTGACCAGGTAGTGCTTCTTCACCGGGTCGTTCACATACTCCTCCAGACCGTCAACCTGCAGCACAATCAGACAGAGTCATCGAATACTATGAGTACACAAAGACAGTCCACAAAGACATACTGATAAAGACAATATGTGTGAAGGCTAGAGTACAGGTGTGATGTGTGATGAGTGTGATGTGTGTGTGTGTGTGTGTACCTTGTAGCTGATGTGGATGATCTGGATGAGGAGGGAGAGCGGTAGGCTGATGAGGATGTCACTAGTCAGGGCCCATCCAGTCCCAAACTCCTTATGCACTGGGAGAGGAGGCACGTAGCGCTTCCAGTTGATCTCATCGACATAGACTGGGGGAGAACGAGAGGGAGAGAAAAAGAGAGAGGGAGGGAGGGAAGGAGGGAGGAAGAGAAAGATAGAGGGAAAGGAAGAGGGGGAGAGAGACAGAGAGAGGGGGGTGTTACATTTTTCACTTACAGTGAAAGCAAAAGCATACACTCTTAAAACGAATGTGTTGTCCCTATCTGGATACAGAGATGTTAAAAAGCAACGCAAGTTGTGTTGTTTTCAACGTAAGCTGTGTTATTTTCAATACTTATTGTGTAACAAATAAAAAAAGGAAACAACACAAACTGTGTTGACACAAAGATGTGTTAAAAACAACGCTAGTTTTTAACCCATTAATTTTAAGAGTGTACTTAAATATAATAAGTTATTATACTGCTCTTCACAATGCTAGTAGAGCGCTCCATTGACTGGAATGGGATTTCCCAACGTTCTATTGCAAAATTAATTCATGTAATAACCTCTGAAACATATAATTACCACGTTCAATAGCAACAAATTTCTGATTTACATCTTTCATATCACTCCGCAAGTAGTCCCGTGTCCCGTCACTTCTTGCAATGGAACTTCATTCAAAAGTGAAAGTAGACGGTAGATCAGCTGTGTTCTAAAGAATGGTTGATTCAAGTTCAGCGTGTGTTGCGAACTATTTGTTTCTCAGCAAAAGCCACGACAAAACAGTAACAAATAAATGTAAAGAGATATCATGTGGAGCTTATTTTTTTTTCATTTTGGCAAGTAGCCATATAATAAGCGGGATAATGTATGGAACGCCGGTCATTATCAGTAAATTATGTCCCTTAAGGGTGAAGCAAGACCTCTTCGCTGGCACGTCGGAGTCCGGTTCGCCCTGTCGGGACTTATTTTCCCGATAACGACCAGTGTTCCACACATTATCCTTTACATACTGAAGTAATTTGACCTTTCCCCCAAAGCATTTCTGTAAGGGCAGAGGCTGTTTATGGAGAGCCGGTTCACTCCTTATTACCTGCAATCTGTTGCAGTTCCGCTAAGGGCGATCATGAGCCAGTGGGGGTCTATGGGGCTAGACAGCTAAATTTGAAAAACAATGGGGTCTATGGAGCTAGATGGCTAAATTTGTCTCTTTCACCTGATTGTCATTGAGAAATCTTAGTTTTGATTGTAGCTTTTGCAAGTTCAACATGGATTATAGGCTGAAAATTGAATGAACGAGTACTTATGTCCTTTCAATTTCTTACAAGTTGGCCATAACACAGTAGAATTCTGCTTATGAATGACGTTTGAAAGGCTTTTTAGAACAAATAAGTGACTGAGCAGTGTGCATCTTTGCCCACCCTTTCGAAAGCAACATTCAAATTTCTAGACAAAAAATTATATTCCGAGAAGTGCATTTTGAGGGGTGGATTTTGAGAAGTGGATTTTGAGGGGTACAGCTCCATAGACCTCAATTCATTTTGAATAAACTGCAACCAGTTCAGAAACCGTAAGTTTCCCAAGAGTGAACATTCTCAAGGAGACAATCTCTAGTAAGGGCTAGCTTTGGCACTTACCACGCATGTGCTCACTTGCTGCTTCCTGTTCACTTGATGTCGCATCCTGTTCCTGCAAAAGCGTGCTCGACGGCGCAGCTTCCTGGGTGCCCATATCCGTTTTCTGTGCGTTTACCTCCACTTCCGGTCCCAGCCCTGATGTTCCAGCAATCACTTCCTGTGCATTTTTATTCACTTCCTGGTCAGACGCGTTGGCCTCGGGACTGCGGAACGGGCTGAGCGGGTGTCCGTACACCACGTACCAGATAAAGGTGTGGACCATCCTCAAGCGCGGCATCTTGGGCTGAAAGCCAAGAGCTCGACCGTAGCCAGGGACTAGGACAGAAACAAATACACGAGGAGTCAAGGAGTATGTAGTTATATGCTTCTATACAATAACTAACAATATCGTTAAAATGGTTGAAACGTATCCTTTTAAGTATAACTACACTTAACTAAACAACAGCATCCATGTCACAGATAACGATAATGACATGAACAAGTGGAGTCAATGAGTATGTATGTAGTAGTATGCTTGTAAAAGGCCAACGGTAAAACTGATAACAGTAAAAACGGTAAAAAGGTTAATTTCTTAAAAAAAAAAAAAAAGACAAGAGAGAGGAGTAGACCAGTGGTTCAGCTGTCTGACCTACGGCGGGCCGGAAGTCGGTGAGGGGCATGATGCCCATCTTCTGGTCCAGCTTGTGGGGTTTTGGTGGCGGCTTGGTCGGTTCCTTCTTCTCCTGCTTCTTCTCGTCGTGGGTCCGCAGCCTGGAACACAGCAGGAGGAGGAGGAGGAGGAGGGGGGAATGAACAACACTGCACACAGGAGCACTGTGACACTTGTTTTTGCTATTGATGGGAAACTAGTTATGTGTGTGTGTGTGTGTGTGTGTGTGTGTGTCTCTCTCACCTGAGGGAGGAGTAGGACCCAGAGATGCGGAAGCGGACCTGTTCTATAGCACTCTTGATCAGCGGGTCATCAGGGGTGATGGAGGGATGGACCACAAACTCCACCTGAGAGAGAGAGAGAGAGAGGGTGAGGGAGAGAGAGGGTGATAGGAGGCAAAGAGGAGAACAAGAAAGAATGAAATGAAAGAAGCATAACAGGAGAATAATATATGCCTCAATACGGTGTTTCTACGTAGTGTATGTGTGACTGTGTGTGTGTGCGCGTGTTTCTACGTAGTGAGTGTGTGTATGTGTTTCTACATAGTGAGTGTGTCTGTGTAGTGTGTGTGTGTTTGTCTATGTAGTGTGCGTGGGTGCGGGTTTGTGTGTGTGTGTGTGTGTGTGTGTGTGTGTGTGTGTGTGTGTGTGTGTGTGTGTGTGTGTGTGTGTGTGCGCATGCGTGTGTGTGTGTGTGCGTGCGTGCGTGCGTGTACCCGTTTGCTGATGCCGTCCTGTATAATGGTGGTCCTGTAGAGGCGGAGCTGCCCCTCGCGAGACAGACTCCTGACGAGCCTCACGATGCTCTTCTTACACACCCTGGTGCTCACGCCGTCCGCCCTCTCTGATTCAATTAGCATTTTCTGCAGACTAACACACACACAAAACAAACAACATAAACAACAAACAGTTGCAAACAGCTCCTCAATAGGCACATACACAGAAACCCCAGAGTCAGGTATTAAGGTATTAAATTGATCTTAAAGGTACACACAGTGTGTGTGTGTGTGTGTGTGTGTGTATATGTGTGAGTGATTCTCACGTGAAGATATTCTCGATGATCTTGAGGTTGCGGACTGTCTCGATGATGATGTTCTTGCGTTTGAGGAGCCGGTAGGTCACTTTCTTATTCTGTATTCGACGACTGCCCTTGTCTGGCAGTTTCTGTTCCCAACACAATATAAAACATATTAATAATTATTTAACTAATCATATTTTTTATAAGAATTCATTCATTTATATTAATTAGTAATATGTTATTATATAGGAATGTTTAAATACAAAATGTTGTTTATCTTTAAAAATTCTGATAATATAATACTGTATATTGTTATTCTGTGCTTCACATTGCTCAGGATAAAAAGGGTGTGCCAAGCAAGTATAACCATAACCAAATAAAACGTAAGTATAACCATAACAAACATAAGTATAACCATAACCATAAATAAAACGTAAGTATAACCATAAGTATAACCATAACAAACATAAGTATAACCATAACCAAATAAAACGTAAGTATAACCATAAGTATAACCATAACAAACATAAGTATAACCATAACCATAAATAAAACGTAAGTATAACCATAACCAAACCATAACCATAAATAAAACGTAAGTATAACCATAACCAAATAAAACGTTGAAATAATAAAACGTTTTTACATTCTGCAGATAGATTGCATGACGTACGTTTAATGGCCACAGATAATGTGTTTCCAAGTGTGAACCATTACTTTGATATGCAATAACTGACAATGTGACACCAACCATTTTAGGCTCAAGCACCTCCTCCACAAGTGTGACGCTCTCGCCAGGAGATGGTGATTGGCTGAAGCTGTGAACGGGGGTGGGAACCGTGGCAGCAGAAGTGTCCATAGTGAGGTCTGATTGGTCAAACTCCTCAGCCGCTACCTCTTGCTCCAAATACGCCAGGGTTTCGTCACCAACCAGATTGATAGAGGGGGGCGGAGTCTTATCTGGAGGAAACAAAAAGTCCAAACTTGATGATATGATATTTGCGTTTATGTGTGTGTGTGTGTGTGTGTGTGTGTGTGTGTGTGTGTGTGTGTGTGTGTGAGAGAGAGAGAGTAAAAGTTTGATAGATTGTCTGAGTGTGTATTTGTGTGTATGAGAGAGTGAAAATGAGTGTGTGCACGTGACAGGGAAAGAGATAGTATGTGCAAGCTTGTGTCTGTGCGTGTGACAGAGAGACCGAGAGAAACAGAGAGAAACAGAGAGACAGAGAGAAAGAGAGTAACAACATGAGAAAGAGAACGAGAGAGAGAGAGAGAGAAAGAGTGAAAGAGAGAGAGTGCATTGTTTCCCCTAGAAATGTTTCCAGCAGCGGTGCTGTTGATCGTAAGAAAGCCTAGGTATGTTAGCAACACAGGGCTTGAAAGCATTTCCTGTATCACAAACAAAAACGAAACAATGCGTGGATTTATCTGGGAATAGGCTACTGAAGGTAGGGGCGAGCTATCTCGCTGGCGTGTTTAATTTGGTTCCTTGGTTAACATACTGTAGGCTACGTTGTTTTTGCACAAAATTGCGTCTGCTAATAAACTTAAACATAAACACAAACAAGCGTGATCTCCTGTGGAATCCCTGACTGCGCCTTCAACGTTAGCCTACTATTATTTGTTGATATGAAACCTGAACGAACGGCAGCTGTTCCTGAAGTTCACTTGTGTCTATTTTTTTTTTTAATTAGGCAACTTTTTTTGCAGTGGTGCTTGAATTCCAGGTGCGGCGCTGCGCCGCTGATGAATACATTGTAGGGGAAACACTGGTTAATATATAGTGTAAGCTAGGTTGGTTACGCTTTTTGCACAAAAAATTGCGTCTGCTAATACATTTAAACATAAACAAATGTGATTTCCTGTGAAATCCCTGACTGCGTCTTTCACATTATTATTTTCTCGGTATTATTTCTTGACATCAAACCTGGAGAGGAACGAACGACGGCTGTTCCCGTAGTTCACTTGTGTGTTTTTTTTTTGTATTGTTATTATTAGGCTACGGATCACATGAATTTTTGCGGCGGCGCTCAAATTCTAGCAGCGGTCCTGAATGTAGGGAAAACACTGGAGTTGGAGTGAGAGTGAGACAGAGAAATAGGGAGAGAGAGAAAGAGAGAGAGAGAGAGAGAGAGGGGGAGAGAGGGGGAGAGAGGGGGAGAGAGGGGGAGGGAGAGCGAGACAGAGAGAAAGAGAGATGGAGAGAGAGGGAAAGAGAGAGAGGGAATAAAAGTGAGACAGAGAGAGAGAGAGAAAGAGAAAGACAGAGGGGGAGAGAGAGAGAAAGAGAAAGAGGGAGAGAGAGAAAGAAAGAGAGGGAGAGAGAGAAAGAAAGCAAGCAATGTAATCTACTCACCCTTCTGTGGGGTAGAGGGCCTGGCATGAGCGAAGCTGAGTTTGGTCTGTCTCAGGCGGCCTGGGGTCCCCTCGGCACCCTCTGTGTCCACAGTCTGGTCCAGTGCCGCCTTCTTGCCCTTGCTCTTGCCCTTGCCCTTGCCTGACCCCTTCGCTGTCTTTTGCCCCTTCTTCCCGCCTGCCGGCTCCACATCCTTCACCGCCCCCATCTCCTCCTCCTCCTCCTCCTCCTCTTCCTCCTCCTCCTGAGGCTGCGGTTCTAGTTCTGGAACCCTGTGCGGTTCTCCTTCCCGCTCTGCATCTGGTGCAAGCTCCTTTCCCCTTTGCCCCGAGCCCACATCCTCCTCCTCCTGCGTCGCTTCCGCCTCCTCATTCGGTCGCGACGTCGACGCTGCCGCCGGTGACACCTTCTTGCGTTTGGCCGCGGGGGGTTTGGGCGTGGCGGGTGTGGGCGTGGCCTGTGTGGGCGTGGCGGGTGTGTGAGCGTGTTCCCCGGCGGTGGCGGTGGTGCCGCTGTAGAGCTGCAGGCTGCGCTCCTTCTCCTTGGTGTACCGCTTCTTGAGCTCGCTCTGCTCCACAAACTGCTTGCTGATGTACTTGGTGGTGCGCTGGCGGCCCTCGTCCTCCATGAAACCCTGCGTGGAGGAGGAGGAGGAGGAGGAGGAGATTCATTTTGAAAAATATTCAATCATTTTGAAAATGCCTTTTTGTGCCTAGGTGTGTGCGTTTTTTTGTGCCTGTGTGTGTGTGTGTGTGTGTGTGTGTGTGTGTGTGTGTGTGTGTGTGTGTGTGTGTGTGTGTGTGTGTGTGCATGCATGACAGTGAGAGAGGTTTAGAGTACCTGACCGTGTGTGTGTGTGTGTGTGTGTGTGTGTGTGTGTGTGATGTGTGCATTTGTCTGCAGGTCTGTAGAAACAGACTGTGTATGGGTATGTCTAAATGTGTGTGTGTGTGTGTGTGTGTGTGTGTATGTGTGTGTGTGTGTCTCTTCAGGTGTGTAGGGACAGAGTGTGTATGAGTGTGTCTAAACATGTGTGGGTGTGTGTGTAAAAGTTAGCTGAAATACATTTCCTTCATATTATTTTCATGTCTGTATGTGTTCTCTTAGTCCCCTCATTCCCAGACCCTGAGTCCCAACAGACCCTCTGGACTCTGGCCCCTACTTTGATCATGTCGTTCCTGTCCAGCAGTCTGCAGATCATGCGACCCTCCAGCTTGCCGATGTTCAGACGCTTCCTGAGCTCACTCTGAGAGATGCCTTTGGTCCCGGCATTTACCACTGTATCAGCCAATCACAGCACAGGGGACAGCAACGTCAGAAAACATCCACAGAACATGATTGGTCAAGAACTTGTCAGTTGCAGTGGCCTCTAGCACTTGATAGCTAACAGCTGGGAACCATAGCTAATAATTGATCAAACCAAACAAATTATAACTAGTATAAGTTTTAACTAATTAAAACAAAGAGTGTGGCCTTAAATAAATCAAAGTTACCAGAATTCTGCTCTGAAAACTTTTGAGGCCATGCCACTTCTAAAGGTCTATAACCTATACATGATCTCAAACATAAACTTCTATCTATCTGTGGCACCTTTTGAAAATTTCAAAACCCTGTTCACCATTAATGTGTCTCTTTGTTTGTTGGCCTTGAGTCTACATGAGCAAACATGTAACCAGATGTGAGCAGATATAAACATTATCTTTAATCTTGTCTTGTACATTATATAAAAAATATAATGTACAAGATTTGATACTGCTGACATGTAGACATGGCTAAAAAAAAGACAACGTGTGCAAACAGACCAATCTCGTAAGCATAAGAGGCCACATCCTTCTCCACATCCCGCCCCTCAGCGATCACATTCCGTCCGTCATTATCGTCGTCGTCGTTGTCTTCATCATCATCATCCTCTTTCTTCTTGCCATAAGGCTTGAGGAGCTTGAGGCAACGCACCATTATGTCAGTTCCTGTCAAAACCACCAATCAGAT
The DNA here is from genome assembly GCF_018492685.1 of Alosa sapidissima. NCBI lineage: Eukaryota > Metazoa > Chordata > Actinopteri > Clupeiformes > Clupeidae > Alosa > Alosa sapidissima. The sequence continues at coordinate 20,744,938 of NC_055965.1, read as the reverse complement.
GTCATACGTTCAGCAGGAATGGAGAAAAAAAAATACCTAATGAAAGTATAGTCAACTGAAGAATGACCCACAAGAAGGAATGTCAATACCACTGGCAAGCACAGAAATGCAAATGTTCCTCCCACATTTGTGATAAACCACAAACATAATACAACATCATACACTTTTAAACCTAGTAATTGTACAAACATACGGTAATAATTTCTCACAAATATAATCACTATTGTCTACCACAAACACAATAAAATAAAATGCTGCAGAGTTCCATTGACATAAATGGACCTTTCCAGCGTTCGGAGGTCCGATATGTCTGATTCCTGTATGTATGTGTGTGTGTGTGTGTGTGTGTGTGTGTGTGTGTGTGTGTGTGTGTGTGTGTGTGTTTGCCCTGCTGGGACCTATTTCCCAATAACGACCAGTGGACAATACATTAGACCTGTGAGACTGAGCTAACTTGCCGACTGATATAGTATAAGTATAGATAGTTATTTTGATCCCGTGAGGGAAATTTGGTCTCTGCATTTATCCCAATCCGTGAATTAGTGAAACACACACAGCACACAGTGGACACACAGTGAGGTGAAGCACACACTAACCCGAAGCAGTGAGCTCCCTGCTACAGCAGCGCTCGGGAAGCAGTGAGGGGTTAGGTGCCTTGCTCAAGGGCTCTTCAGCTGTGGATGTGGGCATGGGAGAGCAGTGCTCAACCACTTCCCCCGCCCACATTTTTCCTACTGGTTGGGGATCGAACCGGCATCCCTTCGGTTTCAAGCCCGAAGCCCTAACCAGTAGGCCACAGCTGCCTCTGTAAAGCCTTTTGTCTGTTTGTTGTTACATAGAGCTTTCCTCGGATCGGATCGGATCGAAATCGGATAAGCAGCAGAGGGAGCTTGATGAACGTTGTCTGCAGTGTAAACGTGTTGTGATAGGTCAGCGGTCAGTTCCACGTACCCTTCTTAGACTTGATGGCCCCGGCACCGGGGGTGATCTGGTGCAGAGGCAGATTGATGACTTCCACCAGCTTGGCCGCCGCCATGTAGTGGTAGACACGCTTGAAGGTGCGCTCAGACACATGCTGCCCATGGGATGGGTGGGGGAGGGTGGGAATCGGGAGGTGGATGGATGGATGGATGGATGGATGGGTGGATGGATGGATGGATGGATGGATGGATGGATGGATGGATGGATAGGTGGATGGATGGATGGATGAATGGATGAATGGATAGGTGGATGGATGGGTGGATAGATGAATGGATGAATGGATAGATGGATAGGTGGATGGATGGGTGGATGAATGGATGGATGGATGAATGGATAGGTGGATGGATGGATGGATGAATGGATAGGTGGATGGATGGGTGGATGAATGGATGGATGGATGAATGGATAGGTGGATGGATGGATGGATGAATGGATAGGTGGATGGATGGGTGGATGGATGGGTGGATGGGTGGATGGATGGATGGATGAAGATAAAGAAAGAGAAAGTTCATGAGAAAGAGACAGAATAAAGGTCAGAGAATATAGAAGCGGGGGGGGGGGGGGGGGGGGTTTGGGGTCAAAATATTTCCATATCCTTTTTAATATGTTTAATATGTTTCACCAAGAGAGACATAAATTATGTCAGATAATAAAAACACACACCAGTAGGCAGTAGGAATATAACACACACACCCACACACACACCCTTGAGAGAACACGCACCCAGCTCAGTCCCAGAAAGAAAACGCCGGTAAAAAAACATCTGGACTCTTACCAGTTGATGTCGGAGTTTGAGCATGATGCCAATATTGTTGGGCGAGGAGGAGAGGATGTTAGATGTGCACTCCATGAGGATGTCATACTTGCCCCTCCTACGACGAACGAACAACAAGATCACATACCACTGACTTGTGGTGGCTGTTGTATCTGACACACAGTGCTGGTCATTGTGGTGGCTGTTGTATCTGACACACAGTACTGGTCATTGTGGTGGCTGTTGTATCTGACACACAGTACTGGTCATTGCGTGCACCATCTCTGGTTATGGTTGAGGCATGAGCCACTTTACACACGCAGTATTCTCCTAAACCCTGAAGTTGCTGTAGAACAAAAAATTGTCTACTGCTCGCTCGCTCACTCTCTCTCTCTCTCTCTCTCTCTCTCTCTCTCTCTCTATCAAAGCATTCATATATAGACAACCCAAAATAGGAAAAAAGTATTTCCTTCCTCACCCCTGCTTCTTTTCTAACTCCTTCCCGACTCACAAGGAAGTGGTTGGTTAACCTCCCAACCCAACCCCCTTACCACACTAAGCGGACCCCCCCCCCACCCAACCCTCTCCTGGCTCACCTGTCCACGTGGAAGCGGTTGAGCAGCAGCAGGATAGAGCACTGCTGCCCCCCGTTGGCCATACGGATGACGTGCGTCTGCATGGTGATCATCTTGTTCCTGTCCAGTGACCGACGCAGGTAGTGCATCTTCCTCGCGTCCACCCTGAGAGACAGAGAGACAGAGAATGAGAGAGAGAGATAGGAAAAAAAAACAGAGAGAGAGAGAGAGAGAGAGAGAGAATGCAAAACAGCCAGAGTGACACACTGTAGTGTAAGTATGACTGAGCTCATCATCATACACAACATTACATGGATATTCCACATCAAAAGATACATCTCATATATTCAACAGTAATGTGGGAATAGGACAACAAATCCAAACAGCTCCCTTACACTGAAGAAGGGGGAAGAAGAAGAAGTAGATGAGGAGGAAGATGAAGAAGAAGACGAAGAAGAAGAAGAAGAAGAAGAAGAAGATAAGGAAGATGGAGAAGACATAGAGGAAGATGATGATGAGGAAGAAAATGACAAAGAAGAAGTAGATGATGAGGAAGAAGAAGAAGAAGATGAGGAAGAAGAAGAAGATGATGATGAAGAAGAAGCGGCTCACTTGAATGTGTTGGAGTGCAGGTCTCTCTGCAGCTCCCCCTGCCACCGTGCTCTGCCAAGCCGCTCCAGGATGCAGTAGGACGTGTCCGTGAGCTTCAGCTCGGGGTCCCCCTCAGGACCAATCAGAGTACGGTACCGGACAGCCTGTGACGCCACGGCAACCAGCTTCTCGCCCCACCTGAAAACATGGCAGTAACAGAGGTTTGCTGGAGAAGCAACTAGAGAAGAGAGATGGCAAGAGGTTATAGAGATGTTTACTGGTGATATTGTAACGTCGGCGCACAAGACATTGCATAGCGTTCTCCCACGCAGGGCATGCTGGGATACGGGGGTGAACATTTGGGGTTTATGTCTGTGTTTCTCCTTAGTTTTGAGTGTAATGTTAGCGTCTTTATTGTAACATGTTTCCATTTTAGTTCTCCCTCGTGTGTGATCCTTTTTGTGTGGGGGGCTGCGTCCCCCCCTGTATGTGTAGCGTGTGTGTGTGCTTGACCTGCCCCGTGTGTATTGAGTTCTGAGTCTGTGCCCCTGCTCTCGTTCTTAGCTAATAAAACTTTTGATTGGTCAGCTGTGTGTGTCGCTATCAAATCGTTACAATATGTTCAAGAAAGCATGTATGAGTTATCTTGTTGATATTAATGTAGTCTGTCTGTGGAACAGTCACCTTAACTTATAAAGTTAACCTTCGGAGTGCATACAGAAAAGAAAAATATATTTCAAATAAACTGTATTTCACTGTCGAACCCTAATCCTAAAATCTGTGTACCTGTCCGGCTATAGTGAGCTCTAGTCCAACTGTTTAGTTCATGCTGAACAAAGTAACTGCTAAATAGGACACTGCCTCTTACTTTGAAACCATTTGCTCCAGCGTGAGGATGGGGGTGAAGTTGTCCTGCCGTATTTTACTTGTGATGTCTTTACGCTCCTTGAAATACAGGCAAGAGCCCTGAATTCCATCTTTGTTGTCTTGGATAACATGAACAGGATAGACTGCGTCATCTGCGTCAAGAGTAAGCCGCCGAATTTCTTGAATGCCAGTCTCCGGATCAATCTCTGCGAACCTACAAAGAAAGACTGATATATTAAATGTTCAATATGGTTTAACTACGACATAGCAAAATGAGTTTTGCTATTAAGCTGTTAAATTTAATTTAACATTACAGAATAAGAGCCATCAAGTCGTTCTCTCTTGTTAGCTACCCAGCTGTCAGTGAAACCTTACCGGTCCGTCAACACGATCGGTTTCCTGGCTTGAGGAAGTTCATAGAAACTGATCTCTGGGTTGCAGACCAGGCACCTCCACAGGTATTCCTTGGTGGGTGGATCTAAGGTGAGGCTAAATTGGGGGATTCTGTTCTCCAGCCTCGTCCATAGTGCGTTTACACTTATCCCATCCAAACCCTCAAGTGCAACTTCATCAACAACACACTCCAAGGCGTCCATTTTTTCTAGGTTATCGTAGCATCCGCGGGCACTGAAATTAGAGTACTTTCATAGTGGCTATGATTTAAGAGATACCGTTTAACCATTTACGATTAAATTACTTTACAGACACTTACAGCTGGCTAACTAATCTAGGTATGCAGCTTCAACTTTGACCCTTGACGACTGCCTTGACGCTCAAAAACCACCGAGATTTTACCAATTAAAACGAGACACTGCCACCTACCCTTTAGGAATGGTACTACTGTTGATCAACCCGAATTCCTGTCCACACTGGCCCCGCACGGGCCCCAAAGTTTCCTGGGATTTACTCCCACACACTCACTATTGACAACTGCAGGTAGAAAGGACTCTACTCTCTACCTCCCAGTCTTAAGGCATACTCCCACTATGCCATCAGTACTGAAATCAGTCTGATTTTTTACTTAACTCTGCTTTATCAAACTCTACCCTCTAATTCCAAAAATATTCTATACATTTTCATTCACGATTTAATTATGTTAAGATTAAGATATTTACAAATCACCTATGCAATAGCATATTATTTTTGCGTGCAAGGGATATCACATTGCACAATCAACCGATCATGTCCTCTGTCAGTAACACTCCCTTCATCTACAGTGGTACATATTGTATTTGCAGGTCAATGTATAAAATTGCTACAACCACTACACTTGTAAAAATATAATAGCCTTACAAGTAAGTATATGCTAAAACATCCAAACCGTTTTGCATTTGCTTTACCAGTAGGGGGCGGACGTCTCACACAGGACTGCAGAAATCCAGAACCCGGATTGCGAACAGATTTAAAGGCACAACAATAAGTAGTATAGGGTTTCTAGTTAAAACAAAGTAATGTCAGAGGGTTTTTTACATTTCTTTATTATTAGATTTTTTTCTATTATAGGCCATTTTCCCATATAGAAAACTTTAAGGGGGGGGGGGGGGATAACAAGATGAAAAATATGACATCATATTACAAAATAACTGCATTATTACCAAAAATCTACCAGTACTGACAGTAGTCTACTAACAAGGACTGAAGACAGAATGATTTTCATTTCAGTTCGTTCTGAGGAAAATCCTTACTTTTCCAGTTCCTGCTCCAGTGTTCCAAGGCCTCTCCTCTAAATGGTAACCGGTTAGAATGTTACAGGAGAACAGTTAATAACGTTCCTTTAAAAATTACATTGCCTTTACAAATTGATTTATGGCCGGTGGCACAAGACTATAGTCTCGTTTTTGCCCAACAGCCTTAAAGCTTAAATCAGAGCATATTAGATAACCAGGCTAATTGTTAAAAGCTCTGTGGCTGAATTCAGGGGTGGGGCAAGATTTGAAAATAGGCGATTTGCCTAGCCTGTATAATATTAGATCTTCAAAAATGTCTGATAGCCTAATTTCAGGCACAGAAAATGTCCTTGCTTTAAGCCCTCTACTAGCCTATATGTGGTGCTGCCAACTGCATGACAGGCCAATAGATATCTTCCTAGTATCTCTGGTAGCCTATGCAATTTAGGCTACATACATGGAAAAGGCAGTTAGATAGTGTTGAATATGAAAATCCTTTTTATAGACTAGTAGGTCTAGCTTATTATACAGGGAAGACACTGAATCATAAAATTTGACTAAATTCATCCTATAAGGGGTCTGGGGAACACTGTGTGGGCGAATCCCTGCCTAAGAGCAACATTCATAAGGCTAGGCTGCAATACCTTCCCCTGTAAAACACAATCACTACAATAACTAGGACACACACCTCAATAACCACAGACAACATGATTTAGTTTTATTTCTTTATTGACCAAAGTACCTTTTTATTAAAAAACAAAAAAACAACAACAAAAAAAAGCCCTGTACAACAGACAGCACCCCAGGGGGAGATTCTGACTGAAATGTATGAAGAAAAAAAAATAATAATACACAGGACACAGGAATACAGGTGTAAGAATAAGTTTGTACATATTTACAGTCTGATGCATATACATTTGAGATTACACACAACATTGTCGAGAAAAAAAAATGGATACACTGAATTACATAAAACAACCTCAGTAGGATGCAGGACTGCTGCATTTGACAAATGTAGCCTAGTCTACCAGTTGATGTTTGACACGTTTCTCTTTATTTATGTCAAGGCACTCTTTACCCAGCTATCTGATAAGATCTCTTTTAAAAAGCAATGTTAAAATAAACTTATAAGAACTTATATAAAAAAAAAACACTGCTGTGCGGTTCCACACTTGTGGGCCTATACACAACATCAAATTGATTAGATAGGGATGGTACTTCTGAAGTTTATTCCAGAAATGCAATCGCGGTCATAATGATAATTATAATCATAATTCAATCGCGGTCACAATGATAATTATAATGATAATTAGGTCATAATGTTCATAATGATAACTATGTCATAATGCAATCGCGGCCATCATCCTAGCACTGGCCGAGTGGTTTTATAGTAGGGCTCTGAAATAGGTCTTGGGCATGTTGTAAAATAAATTATTCGCACCACCACGACCCGAGTGACAAATTGAAACTCCGCTCACATACAATCCACAGTGTGTCGGCCTTCGTTGTCAACTTGTCAAGAAGCCCTTTTCTGGGCTCACCTTCACACAAAATAAAATCGCTCATTCAGATGTCCGTGCAGTAATGCGCTGAACAAAAAACAAGACCGTGATAAAACAAAAACAAAACAGCAATGACAACAGGTACATTCTGTAACATCTGGTGATCTTTGGTTATGAGAAAGAAAAGAAAAAAAAGAAAAAATGGTGGTTAAGCCAAATGCAAACTATATTAACCAGACTTGCATTGATCATGGTGCACTGGACAGGCATATTAAACCCCTGCAGCAAACACAATCCTTATACATATTTAGTCCTTAAGGACCCAGAGTTGTTACATCATTTCCCTTTTTGCCAAATACACTTTAATAAAAAAAAAAAAAAAAGATCCTCATATCAATAACTCCTGGAGGTGACTCGCAACAAAGAGTGGGAACAAAACCTGACTAAGAACCAATTGATTCAGTCAATGAGGCTGACGTCTTCTGGGAAATGGAAGACGTCCCCCACCCCTTAAAACCTCGGGGGAAAAAATGTCCAGAAAGTATGGTTATCTGTTGTCAATGACACTGTTCTTATCATGTTGAATTTAATTTAGTTGGACAATTTGGCCAAAACAGGAAGCCGAAGATGACCACACTCTGACAAAAAGAAGAACAATATCACACACACTCACAGTATCAATCACGCTCTCGTACACATACACACACACACACACACACACACACACACACACACACACACACACACACACACACACACACACAGCTATTGGTACACTGTTCTGGCCAAGTACTTTCAGCCTTGATGCACTTAATGTAAAAACAGAGCCTATTCACTGGTACCTGTACAAGGCATCCTCGCCCCTTTCAACAAGAAAGGGGAAAATAAAAGTTTCAAATATTACCCGTCATGGGGATTCTGTCCGTCTTTATGGAACTGTATCAAAAATACCAGCTTAGGTAAACATGGGATTAAGAGCAGTCCTTTGTTTTTGAGTGTGTGTGTGTGTGTGTGTGTGTGTGTGTGTTTTAATTCACTATGAAAAAGCACTTTTTTTTTCAACTGAGGTTACAGTAAAAAAAAAAAAAAAAAAAAGGAGTTCAGAGAAGCGGAACTTCTCTCTTTCCACCATTTTCATTGTTTCCAGGGGGAACTCGAGAGAAGGAGCACCACTGGATACAGTGAGGTGTACCAGCCACACACACACACCACTGAATGAGAGACACTGCAGAAAGGAAGGGTGGGCGTGTTGTTGGGGCACGCAGTGGAAGACAGCTGGATGAAGTGATGGAAGTCTCTGGGTTTGGCCACAGAGTGGCTCCGCAGTCGTGTGTAGAAACGGGTAATTGTGTTGTGTTCACCCCCCTCGACATTCAAATGAATTATGCGTCATGTCTCTCCAGGTAAGGCTTGTGACAGATACACACTTACACACACGCTCACACACACACTCACTCACGCACGCACTCACTCACACGCACGCACACTCACACACACACACTCTCTCACACACACACACACACACACCTTTCCTCCCACTGGGCAGTTCAGATTCTCTCCCTTCTCCTTCTCTCCTTCCTCCGTGTCTGTCCGTCTTCCCTTCTCTTCCTCCTCTCAGTCGATCTTCTCCACCTTGCCGATGATGCGCTCTTCAAAGATGGGCAGGATGGCGTCGTCCTCGCGCACCTCCTCGAACACCACCCCGCAGTCGAACTCATCGCTCACCTTCTTGAAGTAGAACCTGCCGCGCACACACACACACACACACACACACACACACACACACACACACACACACAGGCAAAGGGTCAAGCTAATGTGACAGATTTATTATTTATTTACTAACACGTTAGTCTGGAGACGTTTCTTGATATTTTATGCCCCCAACGTTGTCAGCGCTGCCTGGAAGGCGCTATGGTTAGGCATGGGTTAAGGGTTAGGGTTAGGTTTAGGATAAGGTGCCTTTACGTCGCTGCCTGGAAGACGACGTTGGGGGCATAAAACACCATCGAGTTCTGGAGACAATCTGTTGAAGCTGTAGATTAGTGGTATGTTCAGAAAGGGTGTCAATGAGGTTACTCTCTTTATACACACACATCCCAAGATCCATTTAGACAATTCAGTTTGATTGTAAAAACTTGAAAAACTAGATGTACCGCATAGCGGTACAAAATATGACCGCCGCTCAGTCCTGTACATCCGGTCCGCGAAAATAAATCACACTTCAATTTGTCTCCATATTTTACTCCATCCCCCACTCTTGAAACTTTTGTGTATGCTTGTTTGGCATGCCTGAGTGTGTGTGTGCGGCTGCACAGAAAGTAGCACCTACTGGTGCTGAAAAGGTGAATAGATTGTAGAATAGCCAAAGAAGATGTAGCATTGTTATAAAACCTTTAAAATCTCTAAACAATCACAAGTAGGGCAGTTCATCACAGTTCATCCATTGCAACTGGATTGATGAAAGGTCACTTACACCTGTAGGCTACATTGTATTTGGGAAAAGCAAAAGGTATCAGCATAACGTTATTTATTTATTTATTTATTTTTTTATGTATTTTTAAACAAAAACATCTCTGTCAGTTCCATGCCGTTTTCAACAGCTATCAAAAACAAAGGTCATTTTTGGATGGATGGATTTTTTGTGAATGTTTCTTCTTCTACATAAGATTTTAGTCATCTTTAGTTCATGTAATACTTTATTGTCAATGCACAAATTAAGTAACAGTAGTCTGAAACGTTATTGTTAATGCACAAATTAAGTAACAGTAGCCTAGTCTGAAACGAAATGCTGTTTTACATCTAACCAGTGGTGCAAATAACTGACATGTCCAAATGGGCCTTGATGAAATGCGTCGCTAGACTGTTCACACACATTTTAACGGGCCAAAGTTGAAGAGCTTTTGTCCGTTATTGTTAGTGCAAATATAGGCTGATTCATGTTCCCTTGCATTGTTTAACTGAGGTCCATGGCTAGTCTGGCTTTCATCAGACCAAGCTCAATCTTTTAAGAAATCAAAAAATAAATAGCGGGCAGATCAGGCTGGGTTCACCCAGCCTAGTCCATAGGCACCCGATATTGTTTAATTTTCCGATTGAGATATACACGCTCTGGCTATTCTAAATGCAAAAATGCATCAGGGAGTTATGACAAAACGGTAACTAACAAACTAGATCCTAATAGAAAGCTGTTAGCTTCCCTAAGCTACAGGTAGGATTATAAGGTAGGCCTATTTACAACATAAATTGTCAATAGGCTATGCTGGCGACACAAATAAAATCTCCTTTGGAAACCAATGGCTTATGCCTTACAGTATCAAGCGGACTTAAACTGTCATATCGTGGCGAAAAGTTGTAATAACATTCACGCAGCTCCATGAGTCAAGGAAAGCGCGAATGAAGTAGCCACTTCTAAATGGGACCACTACACAGTAGCTTAAGGTGTGTTGCTAAAGCAGCCATAATGAAATGAAGGTGTCATTGTTTGGATACTTCACACACACGTGCTTTTTAATTTCACAGACTACAACTACCAAGCTGTAATCAAAGCACATCGATTCCCCTCTCACACCCTGCACGCACTTAAAACAAAATAAACAGGCGTCTCAGTCTCACGCATGTATAGGCAAAACTGTATCAGACCGGTGTAACTTTGGTAAATCTTCCATTGCACAGAATGATTTTGTAGCACGTGCAATAAATGACAGTCGAAAGATACAAACAGTGCTGCTATACATTTGCTTGGTATAACCGCATTTATAGTTTTCTACAAATGCAATAAATCAAATGCCTCCATCACTCAACCAACGCTAACGGTAACATTACCTAGGTCCTTATTGATATTACAAGATTAACGTACCTGCAGTAAAAACCAAGCATGTCCGATAAACATCCTCAGATTTATTTCGGCTTCAAGAAGAAATGGGAATTACACTTCATGTGAACATCGTCCTATCCTTATTAGATGTTCGCTGCGGTAAATTACAGTCCTTGTATGAAGCGTCCATTGTTTTTTCTCACTGCAACGATGCGCCATCTAGTGGACAAACGACTACTTCTCGCCAATACTGAAAATGCAGCCATGATGATGATGATGAATATTTATTTTGGCTTTCTTTTAATCCTACTGATTTTCATTTTTTACCGGGGGGGGGGGGGGGGCGGGGACAAATCACAAATGAGTGATTATGAGCCAGGTTGATGTGGGCCCTTGAGACCAACATACCATAAAAGATTCACAGAGAACTGTGTCTGCCCTACCCTCCTTTCGGGGGGTCCAGTCCAGCGGGGGGGCTGCAGATGAAAACGAAAAATGACGGTTCCATGCTATCCATGTGGGGGTACATGCCCACCAAGTTTTGTGTACCCCGGTCTTTCAGTGTCCCGGGAATCCTTGTTGGTGTACGTCACTAAATGTACACATAAATTATTTTATTGTAAGGCCCCCCATGAACGAAAGTACACAAAACTTGGCATGCATTCAGAGGGTGTCATAATGATCCTACACTTTTAATTTCGTGCAGTTTTGACCTTGTCAGCCAGAGATATTGAGATGAAAACACCTAATTTTTTGCTTTTTAATTTTTAACTAGGTGGCGCTATACATGAAATAAGTGGTAATGGGATGGGTTGACATGCCCCCTTAAGACCAACATACAAAAAAAAGGTGGACCTCCTAGGCCCTACGGTTCTCGAGATATTCACAGAAAACTGTCTCCGGCCACCTACAGGCCAGTTGGTGTATAGTAACATAAATTAATTTATTGTGTGGCCCCCCATGAACGGAATTCCACAAAACTTGGCGTGCATACAGAGGGTGGCATAATGATCCTACACTTCCAATTTCGTGCAGTTTTGACTATGTTAGGTCACAGATACCTTCAATTACACCACCTCATTTTTACTTTTTTGTGTTTAACTAGGTGGCGCTATACATGAAATGAGTGGTTATGGAATGGGTTGACATGGCCCCTTGAGATCAACATACAAAAAAAATGGTCCTCCTAAACCCTACGGTTTTCGAGATATTCACAGAAAACTGTGTCTGCCCTACCCTCCTTTCGGGGGGTCCAATTCAGCGGGGGGGCTACAGATCAAAACGAAAAATGATGGTTCCATGCTATCCATGTGGGGTTACATGTCCACCAAGTTTCGTGTATCCCGGTCTTTCAGTGTCCCGGGAATCATTGACGGAAATTTGGGCATGCGAAAAAGAAAAAAAAAAAAAAAAAAGAAAAAAAAAAAAAAAATCTGACTAAACCTATATGACCGCCGCTTCGCTGCGCGGCGGTCATAATAAAAATAACAACACTTCTTCAGATGGGCTAAGAGATATGCAACGAGTATAGACCTGCAGCGGAAATGACAGATTTAGTTGATTTTCAACGTGAAAAGAACGAACAAACGACTGAATGTTCACTCAAGTCCATTCGATTTTCATGCAGCTTCACTTTAGTTAAATGTGAGATCTATTAACACTAATCATTCCCACCATTAAATTTATATAAAAAAAATACATTGGCTATTCATCTGGCTCAAAGACACAACCTTGCATCACACCAAGCGAAAGACCATGAAATTCAATTTTACAACTATAGATCCGACCATTCAATCCACATTTCACCGTGACTACACTGGAAACATGTGTTATATGTATTAAAGGTATATGTCTGGCTAAAACAGAAAGACCTGATATCAGCCCACCCCATATGAAGTTAAATTATATAGATCTATAGATCCCACCATTCAATCCACATTCAATCATGGTTCCACTGGAGAGTTAAATAAAAACATAAAAATAAACAAATCAGAGACAACCGAAAGAAACTCACCACCTGGCATCCAGACCAGGCAAAAGAAGATACAGTTTATATTTAAGTCTACATACATTTGATCTCTACTGATTCTACCATTAAATCCACATTTTCATCGTGGCTCTACTGGGAAACATTTAAATAAACACATATAGTAAATATATCTAAATAAAATAAATAAATAAATAGCTGTGTCAGAGACAGGTGAAAGAAACGATCAGCTTTGACCCGACAAAGACCTGATATCAGACCAGGCGTAAAAAATTGAATTCTATACCTATAGAATCTCAGGTAAGAAGTTAAATTATTTATCTATAGATCTCACGTAAGAAATTAAATTCTATATCTATAGAGCTCACGTAAGAAATTAAATTCTACATCTAGATCTCACGTAAGAAATTAAATTCTATATCTATAGAATCTCACGTAAGAAATTAAATTCTATATCTACAGAATCTCAGTAAGATATTAAATTCTATATCTATAGAGCCCACATAAGAAATTAAATTCTATATAGATCTCACCTGTAGGCCCCCTTCTTGGTCAGCAGCTCCTTAAACTGCCCCAGTGTGACCACTCTGCCCTTAACGGATGTCCGGTACGGGATGGGCTCGCCACAGAAGTAGTATGCCACCGTCACATTCTCACACAGGGGCCTCTTGGCAGATTTGTGTCTGGGGGAACAGCCACAAACAGACAGACACACACACACACAATCACAAGTTCATTAGTTACGGTCATGAAGTTTTATGTGATCTGTGAACAGAAACAATCAGGTAAAATAAAAAAATAAAAAATAAAAAACACATGTACAAGAACAAAATTCTAATTCTAAAATTCCGTGTTTCTAATTGAATGAAACTCTGCTACACCGGGTCTGCGCTCTGATCGTGGAATGTAAAAATAGCTTTGGAAGTCAGGTCAATTTGATTTATTTATTTAACGCACGCTCCATCACGGGTAGTGCAGCCAGTTCCATTGATTACGGTGGAAGCAGATTGTTGCCGCAGGCTTCGCGAACGAACACTTCAGTTACATGCCCCGTGTAGCCTCCCTGTCAAAGTCAAACTATTCAAGGTCATCAAACTGTATAAAACGGGATTTAATAAAAAGTTTCTCAAGGCAAGTGTCCTTATACTGCCTTCAGGGTGAATAAATCATATTATTCCTATAATGTGATGCAATGTTTGAAAACTTGGTTGCTGATTGCAATCCACCTTGAGGCTATGAAAAAAAAAAAAAGTGGTTTTCAGTCCATCTAAATGAACATCCTGATCAACAGATCATTTCAGACATGTTTTTTCCTTCTATTGAAAGTGAAGTTTTGAAAACCGTTTTCTAAAAAGAAAATACAGGCCTCGGTGGGTGAGAGCCCTTGAGAAAGGCGTAGGACTGAGAGCTTAAAGCACTGCCCTGCACACTCATTTGGAAAAAGCCCTCAAAAGGCGTAGGACTGAGAGCTTAAAGCACTGCCCTGCACACTCATTTGGAAAAAGCCCTCGAAACCACAGGAACTCTTAACACTTCACATGCTCACCCACACAGACGGTTCAAAGCAAAGACAGAGGCAGAATCAGACAGACGGACAGAGACAGGCACGCGTGGGTGTGTCCTCAATCACAGCAGCTCATATCCATACACCCACAAGACATGTAGCCGACGCAACGCTCAGACAAAATCACACTGACGCACGCATATGCACATACACAGGCACACACCTTGCTTAAGACAAAATCACACTGACGCACGCATATGCACACCTTGCTTAGACAAAACACACTTTACAATCATTGACATATGGAGCTTTTCACATATGGTTTCTATTCAATACTAAGACACACACACACACACACACACACTGCTGTAACACATACCAGGGGCGGAGTGGGACACTAAATATTAGCAGGAGATGTCAAGCTTCATCAGCTCCTTCTCTCGTCACGCCCTGAAGGACAGTTCCACCTCCTCTTCTCATCAACAACTCTCGCTTATTTGAACTCATTTTTAATTAATTAATTAATTTGCGGAGTCCCTACGCAACGGTGTGCGCTTGTAGGGCAGTCTGACCCTGTAGGCTACTGATCTCCTATGCTCATAGGCTACCTGCATGTCAGGTCATCATAGTTATTTACAGGGCTGTCTCTCTCTCTCTCACACACACACACACACACACCTCTGCTTAATCACTCACGCAAACAAGCAAACACGCAAACACACACACACACTCTCTCTCTCCTTTGCTTAATCACTCACTCAAACAAGCACACACACACACAATCACACACACCCGCACGCACACACACATACACGCTCAAGCACGCACACACAAAATCACGCACACACGCACACACACACACACGCACAAAATCACACACACACACACACACACACACACACTCTCTCTCTCCTTTGCTTAATCACTCACTCAAACACAAAATCACACACACACACGCACACACACACACACACACACACACACACACACACACACACACACACACACACACACACACCTCTGCTTGGCCTGCAGGGCGGCGCTCCTCCTGCGCTCCTCCTCCAGGCGGCGCCGCGCCTCCTCCAGCTGGGTGAGGGGGTTGGGCGCGGGGTTGGGCGGCATGGTGGGGTCCTGGATGAAGGGGTGCGAGGGCTGCACCCCCCTCAGGGGGCCCGCGCCGCCCGCGCCGCCCGACCAGCCGTGAGGCACCATCGGGACTCCGCCCGCACCGAGGCCAACAACGCCACTCACGACGCCGGAGCGGTCCAGAGGACCCGGGCCCGGTCGGCACAAGTCCACAGCCTGGGAGCGCTTGAAGCTTCCGGAACCACTGGAGGAGGAGAGGAGGAGGAGAGGAGGAGGAGGGGAGGAGGAGAGGAGGAGGAGGGGAGGAGGGGAGGAGGAGAGGAGGAGGAGGGGAGGAGAAGAGGAGGAGAGGAGGAGGAGGAGAGGAGGAGAGGAGGAGGAGGGGAGGAGGGACAGACTCATTATTACAATATAACACAACACATACAGTATATTGCAACATACTGCATACAGGCCAAAAGTCTGGACACACCTCATTTATATGTGTTTTCATGACTATTTACATTGTAGATTCTCACTGAAGGCATCAAAACTATGAATGAATGCAAAGTTATTTGGCCCTCAGATGAATATTTGTCAAGTTATGGCTTGCTGAATATGGTATTAAATAAAAAAAATAGCAACTTCGAAGAAACTAGAATATAAGACATGTTTTCAGTTATTTCACACTTTTTTGTTAAGTACATAATTCCACATGTTCATTAATAGTTTTGATGAATCTACAATGTAAACGGTCATGAAAATGAAGGAAACGCATTGAATGATAAGGTGTGTCCAAACTTTTGGCCTGTACGTATTACATACACACACACACACACACACACACACACACACACACACACACAGTGTGAAGCTATGCCAATTTTCTATATGTTAACACACACATACACACAAGTATTTATAAATATACATTTGCACACTAACATATATAAGTATGTATTGTAGGCATGTGTTTGTGTGCATGGGAATTTTGTATGGCCATGTATGCACATGCCTGTGTGTGTGTGTGTGTGTTTTTTTTTGTATGACCATGTATCCACATGCCTGTGTGTGTGTGTTTTGTATGACCATGTATCCATATGCCTATGTGTGTGTGTGTGTGTGTGTGTGTGTGTGTGTGTGGCGTACCTGTAGGAGCTCTTCTTGTGGCGGCTGCTCTCCCCCTCCATCATCCACTGCATGATCTTCTCCTCCACGGGCACCGGCGGCTCCACACCCCGCCCGTCCAGCCCACGGCCCTCCTCACTCTTCAGCACCTCCACCTTGGGCTTCAGCCCCCGCCTCGACAGGGTGCTGCCCTTACTCCTGGAGGGAGAGAGGGAGAGGGAGGGAGAGAGGGAGAGAGAGAGAGGGGAGAGAGGGGGAGAGAGGGGGAGGGGGAGAGAGGCGGAGGGGGAGAGAGAGGGAGAGAGGGGGAGGGGGAGAGAGGGAGGGAGAGAGAGAGGGAGGGAGAGAGAGAGAGAGAGGGGAGAGAGAGAGAGAGAGGGAGAGAGAGTGAGAGAGAGGGAGGGGTAGAGAGAGAGAGAGAGAAAGAAAGAAAGAAAGAAAGAAAGAAAGAAAGAAAGAGAGAGAGAGAAAGAGAGAGAGAGAGAGTGTTAGTCAAACAAACGTGTTTTTCCCCACACAGAAACATGACAAAATCATCATTCAGGAGAGCGCACACACACACACACACACACACACACACACTCTACTTACCCGTAGCCCATCAACTCTGCCGGCCCTGCGCCGACCCCGTCGCCATAGCTACGCCCCCGGCTGCTGCCGTAGTGATGCGCGTCTCCGTTCCAGCCGGCCTCGTGCTCCGCCAGGTGCGTGAGCGGGTGCGCGTGGTACGGGTGCTTGACTGGGGGCGTGTGGTAGGCGTGCGGGGTGCGCGTGGGCGTGGGCGTGTGGCGGAGAGCGCGGGGAGTGGCAGCCCGGCGTCTTCATGACGCGCTGCACGTGCTCGTCCAGGATGCGCTCGGCGTCGTCCTCCGCAACGCCACCGCCGCTGTACGAGGGGACGGAGGTCACCACGGAGACGTCGGCGTCATCGCCCTCCTCCTCCTGCACATTTACACACTCATGTCAGTTTCGTGTCCTCGATCAGCAAGAACAAAAGACTGACACTGCAATATATTTTTATGATGAATGTACATTAATATAAATAGTGGTGTATTTCTAGTACATTTTCTTTTATTTTGTTTTTGAAACAAACAAAAAATGTACAGTATTATATTTTAAAAATCCAGGAGGATTTTCCTATTTGCCTGCATGTAAGAACAATTCCAAATCCATATTTAGGACTGTTTTTATATTGCTTTGTAGATCATATTCTATGCTGTTAAAAGGATGAATATTGAAACTTTTCTTTGACCTTTATTGAAGCCTGAATGATTCTCTCACTCAAGTCACACAAAGAGTCCCCACTCTAAGTCAAATGTAAAATTCCATGACTTTTTCCTGACTTAAAACCTGAATTTCCATGACTTTATATATAATTATATAATTAATTAATACATATATAATTAATTGTACACCATGCCGACCAATGATTTAAGAGCAGCCGTGTAGCGTTCAATAATCTTTTACTTCTTTAGACTGGGAGATGAATAAATGGACATTAAATTTCAGCTTCACAAGCAAGCAGTAAAGCTAATAACCAGATATATTTCAATTCTTCATGGAAATATTTGAATTAATGTATTATTTTTGGCAAGTACATTTTAAACTGCTACAACAAAATTCCCTGATATTCCATGACTTTGCCCCAAAAATGATAAAATGTCTGGAATAGTCTTTCTAAAATTCCATGATATTCCAGAAAATTCCATGAGCCGTGGGAAGCTTGCACACACTCCCTCCTCACCATGCGGACTCTGCGGAGCCTCTCCTCGAGTCTCTCCTGGGCCTCGCGCTCCCGCTGCACCGACTCCAGGCGGCTGATGAGCTCCAGGGCGAACTTCTCCGGCTCCACGTGCACGTCTTTCGGCAGCCTGTGCGTGCGCTGCAAAGGGGGGGGGGGGGGGGGGGGAGAGAGACACATGCCGCCATTGGTCACAACAGGGAGGAAACGCATGACTGACATGCGGACGGGCCAATTGAAACTGCTTTTGAGGGCAGACTGTTCAACCTCTAGGGAGTCTGAGCACGAGAACCGTGACAAGAAGCGTGAAAACAAAAATAACAAAAAAAATCCTTTTGATCTCCTTCATCCTTAATAATAAACAAAAATAAAATAAAACTGGTCTAATATTAATAACGTGTATCTATCGAGGCTGAAAATGGCACTGGGCCAAGGCCGGTCCATCTGTCCTTCCGGTGGCTCTGAGGAAATCTGACGCAAGTTAACTTTAGATGTTTAGAGTCAGACTGAAGCCAATTAGAAAAGACTATTTGGAGCAGCAGACCACAACACTGCAGTTCATAAACCCCCTTTCCTTTTCTTCCTGCGGTTCCTAGTTTCTGGTTGCCGGATTTTTATCATTCGCCAAAATCCTGATAGGCAAAGCCAATGCAGCTGAGGGCAGGAGCAACGCCAGCGCGCTAGACGGACAGACAGATGGATGTCCAGCCAGCGGCAGTGCTGTCGTGGCAGAACGGAACACAACAGCCCTGCTGCTCAGGGGACGCGGCGGCTTAATTGGCCAGCAGAGCCGCGCGGCCGAGCACAACCAAGTGATCGGGCTCACAACAAGGCGAGGGGTGGGGGTGAGAAAAGAAACTGAGATTCAGCAAAAAAATAAATAACGGTGCTCTCTCTCTCTCCCTCTCTGTTTTTAATCCCCTTCTCCTGTCCCTCTCTCTCCCTCTCTCCACACACACACACACACACACACACACAATCCATCAGGACCTTTTTGACTCAATCTTGCCAGCTGGGGACAGCTTGTATTGATGGAGTGTGTGTGTGTGTGTGTGTGAGTGCATGTGTGCATATGTGTGTGTGAGTGCGCATGTGTGCGTGTGCATGTGTGTGTGTGTATGCTTGTACGTGAGCATATGTGTGTGTGAGTTTGTGTGTGTTTGCATTAACTCTGCTCGGCTGATTAAAAGGGCTGTATGTGTGCAACACTGAGCACAGTGGATAAATGCATCCATCAAGAAAGAACATGTGTTTTAATGTGTATCTCTAGACGTGAGAGTGTGTGCTTTCAATGAAAGTGTGTGTGTGTGTGTGTGTGTGTGAGTGAGTGTGTGTCAAGTGTAAATTCTTCTTAATCCATGATCTTAATTGGCTTGTTCTTCTCCAGCGCGTTAGCCACGAGGGGAAAAGGCTCGCTGTTGCTCACCCAGTCAATGAGCAGTGAGAGTGTGTGTGTGTGTGTGTGTGTGTGTGTGTGTGTGTGTGTGTGTGTGTGTGTGTGTGTGTGTGTCTCTACAGACCCGGCAAGAAGTTTGGACTGATGCTTAATTAACAGGAATAGTTAACACCCCCCCCCACACACACACACAGTGAGACCTTTGAGTAAAACGATTCCACCAACACATAATGACAGGTGCAAGCTAATTAGGATGTCTGGAAACAGGAAGACGGTGAGAAACACAGAAATACACACACAGATGAACGTGTACACAAACCAGTGGACAGGTAACAAAGACGGGACAGTAACAAAGACGGGACAGTAACAAAGACAGGACAGTAACAAAGACAGGTACATATTCACACACATACACACACAGTCCACATGCATATGACACTGACAAATACTCACACACTCATACATACACACACACACACACACAGGTATTCACAGTTGGACGCAAAACCTACACACAGACACACACAGGTACTCACTGGTATATGAGGTAGTGGCACGCGGCCATTTACTTTGGCACTTTCCTGCATCTCTTTGCGGTGGTGCTTACGGTAGCGGTAAGGAGGGATACCATCACTGTGTGAGAGAGAGAGAGAGAGAGAGAGAGAGAGAGAGAGAGAGAGAGAGAGAGAGAGAGAGAGAGAGAGAGAAAGAAAGAAAGAAAGAAAGAAAGAAAGAAAGAAAGAAAGAGAGAGAGAGAGAAAAGAGAGAGACAGAGAGAGAAAGAGAGAGAGAGAAGGGGAGTGAATGAAGGCAACAAGTCTTAAAAATCTTAACACACTACAAGAGAACAGAACACCATCTTGTGTTTGTGATACAAAACCTAGGGATGCAACAATTGCGAAATT
>NC_055965.1:20679458-20721958 GCF_018492685.1 Alosa sapidissima | reverse complement strand
CTGATTACCAGATAAACACATGAATCATGTGTAATTATTCCACTGCCTGTTTGAATAAGGAATTGTTGTGTTAAGACAAAAGGTTTTAAAGAGATACAAGGAGGCTTTTATTTTAGTCGCACAAACAAATACAGTCACTGCCAGACACTCATTGAGCAATCAACAAGGCAAACAGTCATACCCAACACACAAAACCCTAAAACTTCCTCAGCTGTTTTCAAATACTTCACAAAGATTTACTCTGTTTCACTTGATCAACCAATAATTCTCAATAGGCAGATTATAGAATATATTCCATTCTCTGTAGAAAAGATTCTTTTACTAACGGAACCAGCAGAACTGGGCAAAAGCAGTCACACAAAATGTGTCAACTCAACTACAGATATTTTTTTTTAAACAGATTTGCTCACTCACAACCAACATGCATTAGATATGAAGACCCTAATCTATATCACAATGATCAATCGATAAATAGGACAAATGGATGGATGAATGCTGGCTGCACCTTTAAATGACCACTGTGTAATCACTGACCTGGCCTTTAAATGACCACTGTGTAACCACTGACTGGACCTTTAAATGACCACTGTGCAACCACTGACCTGGCCTTTAAATGACCACTGCGCAACCACTGACTGGACCTTTAAATGACCACTGTGCAACCACTGACCTGTACACTGTGCAGTGATGTGGACCTGGGCCATATCAGTCACCATCGGATGCTGAGAAGCTGTGTGCGTGCAGTTAGTCTAAAGCTTTGAAGGATTTATAATTCTGAGAAACCCAGAGCTGATAACACACACACACACGAATACACACACATACCACACACACACACACACACACACACACACACACTCAGTCGGTCTCATATGCACAGCATACTTGCATGCATGTGCACGCACACACGCACACACACACACACACACACACACACACACCAAAACCACATCTAGACATCTGGAAGATATTTTGACACCCCAGAACAAATGCTCTTGGCTTGACGATTGAGCAATACCCAAAAAATGCTCAGATATGAACTCTATGCTCTCCATACCGAGTACATAAAACACCAACCACTGCAAAGCAGTGCACTTTCAGCTAAGAAATACAAAAAAAATGTTTTAGCCTTTTTTACATATGAGGAGTACTTCGCACCTAAACCCTCTGAAGTACACTGGTGGCTTGCAACCATGCATCTGGTAGAGAGGATTCAACTGGAAGCATTTTCGGGTTTATTTGTGTGTGGAGAGAGAAAACACTAAAAGAAGCAGAGCAGACTGTGCACTGTGCATGTGGACAACTGAGGTGGAGGAAGCAGTAAGGAATGTCTATATTGTGTGTGTGTGTGTACGTCTGTGTGTGTGCGTCTGTGTGTGTACATCTGTGTGTGTGCGTCTGTGTGTATATGTGTGTGTGTGTGTATGTGTACGTGTGTGTG
Source organism: Alosa sapidissima (assembly GCF_018492685.1). NCBI lineage: Eukaryota > Metazoa > Chordata > Actinopteri > Clupeiformes > Clupeidae > Alosa > Alosa sapidissima. The sequence goes on along the minus strand of NC_055965.1, from coordinate 20,720,517 downwards.
TACGTCTGTGTGTATGCGTCTGTGTGTGTACGTGTGTGTGTGTGTACGTGTGTCCCACCTGAACTCCCTCCCGTCCTGCGGTTTCCTGCCGGTGGCGCGGTGCGGGGCGGTCTCCATGAGCAGCTCCCGCGTCAGCCTGTTGACGGGGGCCAAGTCCGCCTCAGAACCCTCCCGCTCCGTCCGCTCCCACTCCTTATCCTCCATCAGCGTGGGCAGGTATCCCGGCAACAGAGGACTGGCTGCCGCCGCCGCCCCTGACGACGACGCGGCAACCGCTGGCAGCGACGCCGGTGACAACGACGTGGCGACCGCCTTCCCATTGGCCTGGATCGTGTCCTCGCCGCCGCACATCAAGGGGCTACTCTCGCCCCCCTCCCCGCGACTGGCGGGCCCACCGGCGATGGCACCGCTGGCACCGCTGCCACCGCCACCACCCCCCCCCCCAGCTGCCGTGCTCGCGGGCATGCTTGAGGTAGACGTCGGACTTGAGGAAGAGCGGGTACGTGTTCTCCTCCATCCACGCCTGCACCTCCGTCTGCGCCTGGTCGAAGAGCGCCGCGTCCAGCTGCGCCCGCGACACGCAGTCTCGTATGAACGTCCGCGTGGCCGGCTTGATCTGGCGCGCCGCTACGCTCACGCTCCCGTCGGCAATGTACTTCCGGTAGATGGCCTTGGCCAGCTTTAACCGCTTGCCGCTTTCGCCGCCGCCAGCCCCACCGTCCATGCCGGCGGGCTGGCTGCTGCCCGGGAGTTTCCGGAAGCCGCTGCAGGCGAACCAGAAGTCCAGGAGGTCGCCGCAGCTCTCCTGGCAGAGGAAGGCCCGGAAGAGCTGGATGCCGTCCTCGTCGTCCAGCAGCGAGTGGAGCGACTCGGCCCAGCGGAGGTACGGCGGCGTGGGCGACGCGCTGCCCTCGGGCTCGTAGCCCAGGTCCAAGTCCGAGCGCCTTGGCGTCGCCACCGACACCGAGCCATCGTGAAGTCCACGGTAAGAGTCTCCGCCAAAGCTGCCACCACCGTTGCCCCCGCCTCCACCTCCTCCTTTGGTTGGGTAGAAGCTGTGGTGGCACAGCGGGCGGCCGTGGGTGGCCAGTGGCGATGCCATCGTGTCGCCCTCCATGCCCGGCACGGGCGGGCGCGGGGCGTCCTCATTGAAGTGGCCTCCCAGGTCGGCATGGCGACTGCGGATCCTGACGCTCATTCTCCCCTGCAGCCGGACACCTGTGCGACGACGCAGGGCTCAGAATCGGGCAGCCGGGCAAGTCATCCTGAGAGGACAGTGAAGGGAAGTAATGAGAGACTTATAACACATTTTTATAGATTTTCTTACAGATTATTTTAGATTCTGTTTTTATGTTTTACTGATGCTGTTTATATTTTGACCCCTAATTAACAATTACTCAAACAACAAATACACCCACTTGCTAGATCATAACGCACAGGTCCACATCGCCACTACTTATTGCATAAAAATATATCACTGACTGGACTTTCGTACGATAAAATTCTACATTTATACTACATTTACATTTATTCTGACTTGGTGTGTTAGGAGGAACAACGGGGTATATGGGTCTATGCCCACAATGTAAAACTGATCTTTTTAGACCTATCTTATGGTGCGTCCGAAAGGAAAAGTATAAGATAGTGTGAAATACGTCGGTTACAAGGGATGATTACTGGAACAAACTACCGACTGGTAATAAACGTTGATGGTAAATGTATGGGTTAACATGATAATTGCAACATTATCTAGTTAGCATGCTACTCATAGCAAGCTAACGTTAGCTAGATGTTTGTGATGCAAATAGTACTCTCCTCGAGTTGCAAAAATAATCGTTTCTTCGGAACACTAAGGAATGCTTGAGTATAATGCAAATCGTGTGCTACATTTTTATTAAGTTGACTGATCAACGTTTTGTACTGATACTAACATCTTTTGCTAATACTATAGTTTCAACATTACCTTGCTAGCCACTGGTTTATCACCAAAGGAACTTCGCAGGCCGATCGAAACACGCCGATTTCTGATAACTGATTTTATAAACAATCCCCGTGTCCATATAGCCATATCGCTTAATGTGATTGCAAAGCTTCTTACATTGTTTATAGGCGGCGAAGAACTAACATTAACTCAAACCCGCGTAGCTGAATCGTACGCAAGTGGGCCAAGTGTTACGGATCCCCCTCCGAGTTACCCACCCCAAATGCTTTGAAGTGATCCTTGCTCATTCATCTTGGCCTCTTGCGAAGACGAATGGGGGAGGGGAGCAACAACAAACTCAAGACGGGCCTTTCCTGTGCCGAAACGAGGACTATTCGTTAGCTAGCTAACCAACATTAGCTTCATAACTTTTGATGATTGATTTCGGATGATACGGGGAGCACACGAGCCAACGAGAGCAGTGTACAGAACAACAACAAAAAATACTGACGATTTCGGACTGAGTAGGCCATGAAGTAAAACACACACAGGCATCGTGTCGATGGTTTGAGTTTAACAGAGGGAACGAAAACCACATTAATGCATAGTGTTGCTCGCTAGCATGCAAGCGAGACGCCGCAATCAAACACTCCTGTTGCTAAAAGTTTCCTACCGTACCTGAAGAAGGTCCCTTCCTTTTTCCGAGTGCATTGGGGATACTGGTTTAAACCGTTCGCGGAGAATCTCGTCATAGTTGCGTTTACTTTAGTTCAAAACAACAAAGAAACCCCGACGTCTGCCTCCACCTCTCCATGGTTGTCTTCAAACACTTGTACACTCACTGGTCTAGCCGAAAATGCATGCTGTGCGTGTGAGTGTGGGGCACAAAAATGGCGACGCAGCGCCCCCTATGTTCACTACATCAAACTGCAGACTGTAAATCTCAGCACCGCAAGAATGTCATGAATGGCGAATGGAGACAACAAGTCCTGGTAAATTTAGTCGCGGGGGAAAGCAACAGAGGGCACCGATAGACTGTGGGCTGCAGTGACCAGACAATTCATGGGCGATGGGTTTAAAAAGGAATCAAAGTTCGACAAACGTAAAATGTAAGAGCAATTTTTATAAGTTTCTACATTTAGAAACTTATTTACAAAAATTCTACATTTATAAGTTATATGGCATAAACATTTCTACATTTTTATAAGTTATATTTTTACCCTAAAGCCTGTATTATGACTTAAATTAATTATATGAAAGGCTGTTAATTGCATTAGCCTATCTTGCCACGTGCTTGGGGCCGATGTTAGTTAGATAAGTTGTGATAACGGTATGTCATAACCCCCCCCCCCATAGGCTATATCACTTTACGCAGGGTTTAGCCTATTTTTATTTTATTTTATTGCCATCCAGTGATTCACCAAGTTAACAAGACAGTGTAAAACAAGCTACAATCTTGAGGAGACAGCGGAAATAAGGAAGGTTAGCCAAAATAAACCATGCACAACCTAATAGGCTATACACACCATAGTCAGTGAAATCAAATTCAATTGCAATAGCTGAAAAGTCTACAAATTAGGCTTCATAATTAAAAGTTGAGTTCTACCTGCGACGTTGAACAATCCTTCAGTCATAACAGTGAACTATTCCACAAAACGGCATACTGTGCAACGCCCTCCTCCACTTGCATCTCCAAAATCTAGGCTACTCAGTCACTGCAGACTATGTTTTAAACGCGTGAACAGATTATATTATAATGCCTATATTGTATTTTTTATTATATCTGATAGACTATAGACTACATAAAAGAAAGACAATGAGACAAAATAACAAAAGTCAAATGTGACGCCAAATTTGTTAATTAACGTTGTAGCCTGTCTTGTGTGTTCACGACGTTAAGTTACAGCTTTCCAAGTAGCCTAGGTTAGATGAAAATGAGTCAGGTGAACAGGCTAGGTAGGAACGGTGCGGACAACGAAATCACGGCAGAGCACTGGAAGGAAAAATAATGATAGCCTAATCCTCATGGGGTCAGGCAAGGGCGACGTGGCTGTTTTTTTTTTTTTTTTTTTCAGTAATACATATTCATGACGTAGCCTCTCCTATAGTCTGCACATTTTTATGGAGGCTGGGTATACATTCCAAATATGTATTGACAATTCCTGGAAAATAGCTGAATCCAACACACAATTAGCCCAAGTCCATCTGATCTCTCTCTCTCTCTCTCTCTCTCTCTCTCTCAGAAGTCCCATGAGAACAAAAGGTCAAGGTGGAGAGAAAGTCCTTTGACTGTTTGCATAGGTGACAACAATGACAGATAATTATTGTAACTTATCGAGGACTCAGCAGGCTACTAATTGATACCCTTTTAATGTGGCAAAAAATGGTAAAATGTAAAGATACCTGTACATTCTAACTAATTTCCCATGAAATATCCTATAGTAACCAAGTGGGCATATAGTTTACAAGTTAATAACACAGTTGACTAGTTTACAAAAGACACACATGAATTTAGACACAAACATTTCTTACCTGCAGTCGGTTGCCAAGTGACGTTATTGCCCACCACCACTTCATTATGCTGCGGCTGTCTTCTGACTCCCCTGGTGTTGAGGGATGCTTCTCTGTGACATTATTAGCTGTTGGTTTTGCGGTCATGAGCCGACTGCCCCCCAGTAGTGCAGCACCTCCCAAGGCATGCCTCTGCTCTGTGCGTAGTAGGAAACACAAAACATTTCAGACATTCCATGAGAAACTGAATTCAATTCTCGCGAAAATTATGTGATAAGATTGGCCATGGGAATGAGCTTCGAATAAACTCTAATGATGCTGAGAGGTCTTTTTTTTACATTTGGCCGAATATACTGTATATGTTTTCATTTGTGTACAAAAAAATATCCCCAATTCCGACACATTCACACCCACACACAAACAAACTAACAAGCTATTGAAATTCCAGCGATATCCTCATGCCTGAGTCCTACCAGTAAAACAATGAGGGTGACCTTTGCCACACCAGCAGGGAGATCCACCAACTTCACCCTCATGAATGAAATATGATGGTGGTTATAGGGGAAGCTGTCAGTCTGGCAGAGAGAGAGATGGAGAGAGAGAGAAAGAGAGGGAGTGGGAAATGGAGAGACAGAAAGAAGGAGAGAGAAGGGGTGGGGGAAGGAGAAAGAAGTGGGAGGGAAGATAGAGGAAGAGGGAGGGAAAGTGATAATGGGCAGAGAGAAAGATGGAAAGAGAGAGAGGGGGGAGAGAGAGAAAGAGAGGGGAAAAGACTAAGCACGAGAGTAACGGTTTAAGAGAGAGACAGAGAGAGGGAGTGATAGTGAGAGATGAGAAGAAAGATAAGGGAAGACAGAAAGGCGGGAAAGAGTGATGTGATTGTTATTGGCGGTACTGGCAGATGTGTGTGTGTGTGTGTGTGTTAGAGTGTGTGTGGTGTGTGTGTGTGTGTGTTTGTGTTTGTGTGGTGTGTATGTGTGTGTGTGTTAGAGTGTGTGTGGTGTGTGTGTGTGTTTGTGTGTGGGGGGGGGGGGTTTGTGTTTGTGCTGTGTGTGTGTGTGTGGGGGGGGGTGATGTGTGTGTGCTGTGTGTGTGTGCTGTGTGTGTGTGTGTGTGGGGGGGGGGGGGGTTGTGTGTGTGTGCGCGCTGTGTGTGTATGTGTGTGGGGGGGGGGGATGTGTGTGTGTGCTGTGTGTGTGTGTGTGGGGGGGGGGGTGATGTGTGTGTGCTGAGTGTGTGTGCTGTGTGTGTGGGGGGTGCGTCTCAGCAGCTCCTTGGGGAGAGGAGGTGAAGGGTAGGGAGCTGGAGGGGGGTTACGGGGCCTCCAGACCCTGGGAGGAGATAAAGGTCAACCCTTTAGGAGGGCTGCCAAAGCCCCTCACTCTCTCTCTCTCTCTCTCACTCTCTCTCTCTCTCTCTCACTCTCTCTCTCTCTCTCTCTCTATCTCTCACTCTCTCTCTCTCTCTCTCACTTCATCTTTCTCTTTGTCCTTCATTTAAGCTTTTTTTCATTTACTCTAAATCTCTTTCCATCAGTCACATTGTATTTCTCTCTCTCCTTCATTAATCTCTTTACATCACTCTCTTTCTCTTATTTCGCTCTGTCTGTCCTTCTCTTGTTCATTCTCTCTCTCTCTGTCTCTCCCTCTCTCTCTCTCTTTCTCTCTCTCCCCTCCCTCTCTCTCTCTCTCTCTCTCTCACTCATCGACCCTTCGTCTTGTTCTCTCTCCATCCCTCCATCCCTCCTGGTAATGCCCAGGACTCATTACACACGTCAGACAGGCTCACAACCACACAGCACTCCCTCAGTCCAGTCCACCACATTCAATTTACCCAGAGAGTAGATAGTCTGCACAGACAGGCAGGCACGCAGACAGACAGTCAGATGGACAGCAGAGCAGACAGACAGAAAACAGGCAGATGGATAGAGCAGACAGGCAGGCAGACAGACAGGTAGATAGACTACACACAGGCAGATAGGTAGATAGACTATACAGACAGGCAAATAGGTAGATAGACTACACAGACAGGCATAAAAACAGACAGGCAGACAGGTAGATAGATAGAGCAGACAGGCAGACAGACAGGTAGATAGACTACACAGACAGGCCGAAAAACAGACAGGCAGGCAGACAGACAGCAGAGCAGACAGACAGACAGGTAGACAGACTACACAGACAGGCAGAAAAACAGACAGGCAGGCAGACAGGCAGACAGGTAGATAGATAGAGCAGACAAGCAGACAGAAAAGTAAATAGATAGCAAAGCAGACAGACAGAAAGAAAAGTAGATAGATTCCAGAGCAGGTACTGTACATAGACAGACAATGAGACTGCGAGATAAGTCATGTAGAATAGGTGTCACGGTACACAGGTGTGAAAGACAGGAATTTGAGAGATAGTGAGACTGGCTGTTGGGAGAGAAGATGACATTTTGAAGACATGAGACTATCAGAGTGTAGATAGGTATGGAGGAGAGAGAGAGAGAGGGAGAAGGAAAGAGAGAGAGGGAGAGGGAGAGAGAGAGGAGGGAAAGAGAAAGAGTGAGAGGGAGAAAGGGAAAGAGAGAGAAAGAGTGTGAGAGAGAGAGAGGGTAATGGAAAGAGAGGAGAGGGGGAAAAGATAAGGCACAATAAACAAGAGGCAGGACTCGGGAGATCGAAAAGTTTCCCATAATCAGATGTTGATAGGATTTGGTATAGAAAAAAAACAATTAATGAAAAATAACCTACTGTATATTCAACTATATGGTAAAATATGGATGAAACTGAAGACAGGGCTCGTAGAGGGCATAGAGCTATGATAAGAGTTTTCAAGTACAGTACAGTACAATCTCCAGACTGTGAACTAGAGTGTAGCGCAAAAGGCACATCTGGGCCAACAAGCCTAATGAGTGAGTCTGGTCTTCAGCACCTCCTCTCCCAGTTCTAGCAGCCCCCTACATAGAGCTGCTCTCTCAAAACACACAGAGGCGGAACCCTCTGTCAGCCGCGCTGCGCAGTGGCGGGTCGTCTGTCACACCTGCCAACACTAGTTTGGTCTCTGCTCTGGGCTCTGGCCCTGAAATAGGCTTAGCTTTGCAATGGCGGCACCCGTGGCAACAAAAGGGCCTGTTTAAATGCCTGCCGTGTGTGAATAGGGGCCTGAAATCTTCATTAAAAAGACAAAAACAATGGCACCTTTTTATCTCTAGTAGAAAACATGAAAAAAAGGGAACTGTTAAAACTACAAAATCTTTTTTCAGAATTGTTTAGCCTACTCGGCGAAGAGGTGTTTGTTTATGGCTAATTCACGGTTATTAGCAAATATAGCAAATTAGCAAATAACAGCAAATATTTACCAGCAGTGTTAATATGGTGACAGTCAAGAGGCCTTGTGGCTGTTCTTTGCTTCAGAGCAATGATCCGTCTATTGAGAGATCTGGTTTTCGTGCCCGTTTTTGTAGTTTAAAGCGGGGGGGGGGGGGGGGGCTTTCTGAAACCAAGGGATATTGGGCTATCATAATAGAATTATTTGATTCAAAGTGAAGGCAAAAAAAGGCTGCTGTCTTTTTTTGCTCGGGCCAAATAAAAGACTGTCACAAAACGTGCGCTGGGGTCCTGCTGACGTCCTTTGAGCCGTCTGAATATCTGCCCGGCTAATATTCCCAGCAAACTCAGTGGATTAGTCTCAGTGGATTAAGAGGTTTACCTCCTGCTGGTTATTCAAATATTGTTTTGCTGTTATTGTTATAAAACTGCTCTCTTTCTCTCTCTCTCTCTCTGAAGCTGTTCACCAAGACTCTTTCTAAATGCCCCCTCCCCTCCACCACCTCCTCCACCTCCACAAGAAAAGAGGCTCAGGATGAAGACAGGAGGCTGTTAATGGGAGGCTCAGTTCTTCGCGGGCATAGAATCAAAAGTTCAAGGCGGCAAGTTCGACCATTGACACAAAACTGAACACGAAACGGAAAAAAAAATCGTAATTTTCTTTGAGATATTAAGCCTCCTCTCTCTCTATCTCTTTCTCCATCTGTCTCTGTCATTCTCTATTCCTCTCTCTCTCTCTCTCTTTCTCACACACACACACACACACACAAACACACACTCAAGCCCACAGTATCTCCATCTCTTTTTGCTATGCAGTCAAAGCAATTGATGTGGCGCCTTTGAAATCAAAAGAGGGTAGCCGTTGCCCAGGCCTATCATGAAAGAGAAGAAAAAACTAAACAAGGGGGAGAGGGGAGGTCTGAACAGACACCCTTTGCAGTGTTCTGAGTCCCCGCAAAGAGAACGCTAACGCGGCTTTGAGGACGACGTACCTACCGAACTCGTGTGATCGGCTCCTCGCCTGGTTCTTCAAAGACAGCGGAACCGTGTTTCCCCGACTGGACTCGGCGGCCATCTTTGATCGTCCAAGGGCCTCCTCCTGTCTCTCTCTCTCTCTCTCTCTCTCTCTCTTCTGTTTCTCTCCGTCTTTCTCCATCTCTCTCACTCTCTCTCTTCTTTTCATCCGTCTTCTTTTCCTCTGTTTCTTTTCCATCGCACGCCTTGCCCAAACCTTCTGTTCATTCATCCTCTTGAGTCGGACTGACTGACAGCGCATCGATGCTAGTGCGACGAACAACCCCCCAAAAAGTAGATCCCCCCCAGATCGCAACATGAGGAGGGGTGTGTGAAGAATGACACATCAAATGATGTGTGTGTGTGTGTGTGTGTGTGGTTGGTTGGGGGGTCACAAATATGTTGTGTGTTGTCCCGGTCCCCTTCTGCTCCTTATGGTCCGATTAATAGGATTTAGCTGGGCTTGATTCATTTGAGTCCAAAGGCTTTTTCTGTGAATGGAGCGTGAAGGTACAAAACCAATACACACACACAGTTACACGCACAAGTGCAGGCACAAACAAACAAATGCCCAATCTGACTACCCAACAACAAAAAGCGGGAGAAGAGAAGAAACAACAACCACAACAACAACAACAACAACAACAACAAAAGACCCCACAGCACCCATAACCAAGTTTTCATCCAGTGGAAAAGAAAAAAGAATATCAGAATCCCATAGCGATTCGGCAACCACGCGCGGGTGGCAACATCACAGCTGGATGTCCTCTTAGTGGTACCGCCGCCTTTGTGCGTCAAGTGGACAACAGACTGGCTGTGTGTGTGTGTGTGTTGGGGGGGGGTTGAGGTGGGGGGGAGGGGGGTCATTCTTACATGATCTCTCCCCCCTACTGCTATCCCCTTGCACCAACACACAGTTCCTGGCGGCCTCCAACCTTCGTCGTCACGCTACCTCCTCTTCGACGGCGCTTGTTTGTCTGTAACGCTGTCGCCACGGAGTTTCAGAGCTAGCGTCCGCGCTAATCCTGTTTGAAGGTTTGCTGTTCGTTTCTATGGAGCGGATTGCAGATGTCTCGGAGACAACGAAACGAGGCGGTAACGTCACAACGAAACAACTCACAATAGCTTGTGCCACACCTAGCATTGGCGCCTGGTGAGATTACGGCCATTTTGATGAGAACAATATGCGTCTCCGAAGCTCTGGTGGCTAACGGCAATGCTATTGGTACCAGTTATACCGTCAATGTTTGCGGGAGCATTTGAGCTGGGATTCCTTAAGGTTTTGGTTCTGGGTCTCCGGGTCCACTAGCATCCCAAGCATCCTCCTCTGATGGTGTTGCTGTTTTTGAGGGTTTCTGAAAGCTGATTGGCTAAGAGAGAGGAAGTGACCAGAAGAGGGTGCTGAGGAGAGAGGTCTGTTGTATCCATGGCAACCCTACTCAGTACTTTTAACTCACCCAAGTTGAAAATGTTTTTGTTTTGTTTTATTTGCATTGTTTGCAGACACTCTGATAGTCTGCATGGCTGTTAAAGATTATTGTTTTCACTTACTTAATGTATTGATCTGCATAGCTATGAAAAAAACACTTTAGTTTAGGGAACATATGTTAACCATTAATAAATTACTAATATGTGGATTATACAAGCATCATTGTATTTTTTTAAAGTCTTTATTGAACCATTTGTTCTTACTCTATTCTTGGTAAATCCTTGATCATTTTTATTTTATCTAACCTTTATTTTACCAGAAAGGTCCCATTGAGAGACAATGTCTCTTCTGCCAGGGAGTCCTGGTCAAGACGGCAGCAATGATTTCATTTAGAAAGACAGTGAATGGACAACATGGGACATGGACACGGTCCAAAGACACCAATAACACACTAACACAGAAGACACAGACAACAAAAGGCATGGGCGGATTATGAACTTTCAGGCCCCTGGGCCCAGATATATTAAGGGCCCCCCACTTATTGTCGTATATGTGGGAGGGGGGGTTTGGGGGTCCTCCCCCAGAATTTTTTTTATTTGTTTGATGTGATTTCCTGTATTCTGGTGCATTTTGGGGATGGCCAATACTAAATTCAATCAGATTCATAGCCTACATCCTGATTTGTTGATATTGAGGCAATGATTCCATGCAAAGGTTTGGGCTTCAGGGCCCCCTGACCCCTTGGGCCCCTGGGCCTGGGTCCAGTAGGCCCGTGCAGTAATCCATCCCTGACAAAAGCTAAGAATAAATGAAAATAAAATAGAACACTTTAAGCAGTGACACTGTTCAGTGTAAGCTAACTTTAAAGTACTTTTAAAAACATTTAAGGAAGATAAGGAGTCCAAGTTAAGTGTGCGTTGAAGCTCATTCCAGGCATGTGGTGCAAAGGATGAAAAGGCAGATTTCTCCAGTTTTGTTTGTGATATTGTAAACTGTAGGAGGAGCTTGTTTGAAGAATGGGTGCTGTATGTAGGACGAAATGACAGAAGACTGCAAATATAACAGGGAAGTTTGCCCATTAAGGCCTTTGCTATAAATATTAAAATATGAATTATTATTCTTAAACGCAATGGTCCATTGAACGTTGTCATGCAATATGCATTGATGTGTTCCAGAAGGTGCACCTGTTACAAACCGCAAAGAGTGATAAACAACATCCAGTTTCTTTAGGAGGTATAAAGAGGCATGCATATGTCACCATAATCTAATAGGCCTCCTATTGATAGAAAGGTACTTGATAAGCATGTTAGTCTTGATCTTAGGTTACTGGTATTAAGTATGGATCAAAATAGAGACTTTATAGACACCCACTCTGAAGATGTGACTTACAGTGACAATAGTGACATATATAACAGTGTTGGTAAAGTTAACTGTCTACGTGAACTAGTTCAAAGTTCAGTTCACAAATTTTAAAATGAACTAGTTCACAGTTCATAATTCAAAATTTTGAACTAAGTTCACACTTTCCAAAAATGAGTTCATAGTTTTTTTTTTTTCATATGTTGCTGCGAGCTATTATTCTTAAAAATTATTGCCACAGCCCATATATAACGCAGTTAATTTAGGTTGAGGATCTGTCTTGACTGTGTTTTGATTTTTTATTTGCACATTCCTTGAAAGGCTAGCCGGGTGCTTCAGTTCAATGTGCCGTTTCAGGTTTGCTGCGGATGTGATTGAAGTGTGGATTTTCTTTTTGAAAGCCGGCGGGCAAAGTTTGCACAGAAATGTATGATTTGTCCCATCCTACCGACCTTGTCATAACATCAGCCTTTCTCAAACTTCTTTGACCTGAGGACCAGTCAAGGCATACTTGGGGTCATAGGCCCACCTACACGACCCCCCCCCCCCCCCCCCCCCCAATCAAATCATCATAATTATATCACAATTATTATTATTTTTATACTATATTGCTATACATGCACTTAAAAACAGTCAATGTGCTAAGATTGTTCACAAAAGTTTGTGAAAACAATCACATCAAAATACTGCTTTACTAATGTAAAATATAATTAGGCCTCCAATAGTTTCATTGTTTTTGCATGGTTGCATGATGCTTGCATGAGAAATACTTCTCAAAACATCAGCAATTATATGGGTGCAAGCATCATACACTGGTAGAATATTTATATGCTATTTAATTACATTTCATTTGAATGCCTGAATGTAAGGATTCAGGAAATACCAGCTTTTGTGAATAGTAGCCTAAATGGCAGATCAGATAGGTGTAAATCACTGATCTGGAGATCTTAAACTATCTCTAACTAAGACGAATTAATAGCTTTTGGCCACGTTATATTCAAATTTGACTTTAATACTTAATGGTAGACAGTGTTTTATATAGTATGTGCTCTGTTTTTTATGGAAGTTGCATAAATCCAAGTCGTTCTATTAAAGGAAAACTTGGCAGGATTTCCCCCTCTGCTGGAGAAATTGTGCATTATGCTATTTCAAACTGTGGGAAAAGGTAACGATAAAGCACATGGATTTGTTTACAAGCTAGCGAACGTTAGCATAAGTTTGGCAGAACTATGTGGATGTTACAAGGTAAGAAACACGATTTAAAACGAGTTTCTTGTTTCTCACTTCTCTTTCCGGGACGGTAAGTCTTAATGTTGCAAGGTTGGTTTTCCGCCTGGGGACGCTAGGCGCAGGGGAAAAGTCACCATTTTCACCGGAACAGGTAATTTAACCATCCGAATGATTTCTAAACGGGTTTATTACGTTGAAATAGTTGCCAAGTGTCCCTTTAAATGTCTTTTCATAATTAGGCTAAATAGCCTTCCAAGGTTGAAGCGGAGCTATACCAACGTTATCGAGTGGTTTCTCGCACAGACGTCCACACGCATGCATTGAATAAACGCTCATACCACGACTTAACTGTATGCATATGTTTGATGACACCAAATTAACAAGTATTTCCTACTAATTGCAGAAATGTTTGTTTTCTTTTTCTGTCCGCGGTTCCTTGATCAATTGCGCAGCAAATTATCAGACGATGCCCCGGGAATAATTTCACTCTGCAGACCAAGCTGTCCACGTTTACTTGTGGTGGCCTACATGCTGCCATATTAAGGGCTGTTTACGGTGTGTTTTCGCCTGGAAGGCTCTATAGAAATCTGGCACCCTACTGAACGAAGTTAAACTGAGAGCGTGCCGTTCACAGACACCAGAATGAACGAGTTCACAGTAACGTTCATCAGGCAGTACAGTAGGCCTACGTTCTGTTCACGTTAGCCCAAAATATGAACGAGTTCAGTAACGTTAGTTCATTAGGCAGTAATACAGTAGGCCTACGTTCAGTTCACGTTCGCCCAAAATATGAACGAGTTCATGAACTTTCGTTCTATGAACGCGTTCAGGCACAACACTGCATATTAAGGCCATATATTTGATATAGCGATAAAGTTTCTATTTTGATCCATAAAATATATCAATGATATTACGAGGGACATCAAGGATTTACAAAGAATAAATCACCTTTTCAAAAATGAATAAAGGCCTACATGTGTATTTGCACTTAATAGAGACCTTTTTGAGCACTAAGTGTTACCAAATATTTTTATTCAATTTTCAATTTATTTTCATTCAGTGAAACGGTTGTTTGATTTACACTTAACACACTGTGTATCAAAATAAGTGGAGCTATTGGGTATATCACATTATATTATTGCTCTCCAGTCTCCACAACATGAGAGACTGCATTCCAGGCTGTTTTCACTCTTTCACGTTTTTGGTCATGACCTATAAACACAACATAGATAGATAGATAGATAGATAGATACTTTATTGATCCCCAAGGGAAATTCAACATACAGAGAAATTTCCAAGGAGAAATTCAATTTCTCCTTTCAAATTGTGAGGCAGCCGTGGCCTACTGGTTAGCACTTCGGACATGTAACCGGAGGGTTGCCGGTTCGAGCCCCGACCAGTAGGCACGGCCCTTGAGCAAGGCAACCCCTAACCCCTCACTGCTCCCCGAGCGCTGCTGTTGTTCACTGCGCTGGGATTAGTGTGTGCTTCATCTCACTGTGTGTTCACTGTGTGCTGAGTGTGTTTCACTAATTCACGGCAGAGACCAAATTTCCCTCACAGGATCAAAAGAGTATATATACTTATACAACATACAGACCATGTACACAACATTCATGTAAACACGAGGCGAGGGGAAGAGGGTGCGACATGTAGCACAGTTAGGCCCTAATAATGAAGACAAGTTTCAGCCTATCATGTAGCACAGTAGGACGATTCTAAGGGCCCAGCACTGAAAGGGGGCGCCCAGAGGACCCCCCCTCCCAATAATACTACCAGCATAGAGCCCTCATTTTCTAGCAGTGCCCCTGCATGGGTATGAATAAGGTTGGACTTAATTTACTATGCCATATCATATGCTCGACTGCATTGGCTGGAGATCCCCAACATTGTCAATAAGGTGGTGCAACTATTATTTTTTTGCTGGTTTGAAATGCATGTTGAAATTGCCCGTCTCACCGATAGTACAAGGGAGAGGCAAAGACTTTCCAACGGCCATTTAATTAACTAATTCGTTTTTTACCGTACCTTTGTTGTGTGTTTGTTATTTAAATACCACTTAAAAGTTGATTAAAATGGCTGCAGACACATGAGCAGGATGTCGACATAAACTCAAAGGCCCGCAGCTCAAGAGAGAGAGGGGGTGTGTGAAGAGAGAGAAGGGAAGGCTAATGACTGAGTCAGTGCGAGACACGAGTAGTTCATCAGAGGTGCTGCAGTGTGAAAGCAAATTACACTGTGGCTTTTCATCAGGATGTTATGGTTGAATTAGGAGAGTTAGATACACTCCAACTCAAATGCACCAGCACTGCACACGGAATAGGCAATGAAGTATATTCACACACAATAAACAACACACACACACACACATACACACATACACATTAATTCAAGCATGCTTGTGAACTTGTGAAATTTCTTCTCACACAATAAACAACAACACACTTCCACACATTAATTCAAGCAAGCAGCAATTCAAGTTACTGTGCGTTTGTGAACCAGTGTGTGACTGGATTTATTTCGTTTTAATTAATTCGTTTTTTTCCACACTTTATTTGTTTAATTCTTCTGACTCTGTAGGGAACAGTGTTGAACATGTTTAAGTTGTGTGTAAAGGAATCGTCCTACGTTTCTTCCTTCTACTGTCTCTGCTAACAAAGATTTATATTGTTGCACGCACGCACGCACACACTCTCCACACAAATCCACATAATATCTATTCCACATGTGCATGCACACACACACACAAACCTTCATTTGTTTATTTGCTTATGTTTAATTTGAATTATTTTTTAAATTTGTTTTTATTTGTACCCTAACCCTAACCCTAGCGCTTATACTATGTCCTAACAGGATCCGAGCGAGTGACTGTCTTGTATGTCTGTCTACACGGAATCGGTTAAATACGCCCTTCGTCATATTCCTCGTTCAAAATAGCACAGCAACAGCAACGCAAGTGGCATAAAGAAAAAAGAAACCGGGCGTCCAACAAAAGTTCTCCTAAAGCGTTGCGTTGCGTTGCATAGCGCTGCTTGTGTCGCTTGCAGTCAGGACACTCCAATTGAAAACATTGTAATTAAACATATTTTATTGCTAATGTTCGCTCGCATCGCATCCGATTAGGACAAGGTGTTACGGTGGTTATCGGTGGATTGCCAAGGAATACAGCATAAAGCCTTTCCAGTATGCTACACTGGCTGCCATTTGCTATACAGTAGGTGCACAAATTGCTGTAGGGCATCAGCAGATCCATAGCATTGCAAACACACATATTATATGCAAGTTCTTCCTCTCTCTCTACTCCACACACGCACGCACACACACACACACACACACACACACACACACACACACACACACATTTGTGTGTCCTTGTGCTGTAAACTATAAACAGTCAATCTGATGATGCTGCAGGAACCCGTCTCCATCCCCTCCCCCTGTGACCTGCCTGCCACCCCAATATATTACCATAATTGTGCTCAACGTGTGTGCGTGTGTGCTCTATGTGTGTGTGTGTGTGCGCAAGAGAGAGCATGTACATATATATTACATATATGAACAGGTGCGTCTGTCTAGGAAAGAGGATTTATGAGAGAGTGTAAGAATATTTGCATATTCTTATGACTGACATAGTAATCGAGAAAAACAATGTGTCAGTGTGTGTGTGTGTGCGTGTTTGTGTGTGTGTGCGTGTTTGTGTGTGTGTGGAGTGTGTGTGTGTGTGTGGAGTGTGTGTGTGTGTGTGTGTGTTTGTCCATTAGCATCTCCCTAAGGTAGGACACCATTTGGCCCCCGCAATGACATGGAAATTATCAGCTCTGAAACGTATGCTGTCAGAATAACAAGGAACAAATGTCAAGGTCAGACCTCCTGTCAGACACTCTCATACACACACATCACTCTCTCTCTCTCTCTCTCTTACACACACACACACAGACACAGACAGACAGACAGACAGACACACACACACACACACACACACACACACACACACACACATTATGTTGCAGTATGAACCTGGATACGGATTGATGGAGAAACTGATAAAAATCTATCTATTGCATGCAGGTGAACCAACTAACATCTACAATACATTCACACACTGTACAGACAATCAATACAAACTAACCATTTATCACTTATAACACACACACATTCTCTCTCTCTCTCACACACACACATACACACACAAATATATAGAGAGAGAGAGAAAGAGAGAAAACAATCCAATGTGTTTGTGTCTGTGATAGAGAGAGTGGGGAAGAGCAGAAAGACAGAGAAAGGCTCACTCTACACACCACACTCAGTATTACCACTCCGCAGTAATCCCTAAAACTCATATCAAAATTGTCTACCCAATGCTATTTATATTTACATTCAGCCACAGGGCACAAATAAATTAAATGAAAAAATATAATAGAAGGAAAAAAAAACTGGTAACATCCAATCTATTCAGGCGATGCCCAACACCTGGCGTGTTACCGCGGCGACGGTATATAATGACAACAAGTGCCACTGTCAACGGCTGATAAGAGTTTCTCATTAAAGTGCTATAGTGCTAGAGCGGCCGGTATATGGAGGGCTCATTACGAGACGACTCCTCCAGAAAAATAAGGAAATAAATAAACAAACAAACAAAAATAATAATAAAAACATTCAGCAGAGGACACACTGGAGGACCACACAAGGTGAAATTGTGAGCGGGCGAAAAATGCACACAATTAGCCTACCACAGTGAACCGCCAGCAATGGGAGGGATTTGGATTTATATTATGGGACTTTTTTTCCCCCCTGTCGTTTGGAAACGCTGGCTGGCCTGAACCCAATCCAGCTAGTTCACTCGGGGGCTAAATGAAGCCAAAGTCATTTAATTTGCCAGTAGGCTGCTAGACCAGAATGCCTCCGCACAGCAATTGTATAATTCCCAGAGAATTGTTGTCATTATACTGTATAAAAAAAAACAGGCCACTGTGGCCTAATTTTCATTTGCACAAGACAATGCACAAGCCCAAAATAATCTTGCAAAATACATGGGACTTTCATTTTAACTGTAATTAATTGACTAATAATGTAAGCTACTGTTTTACATGCAAGCCACTCTCACACAATCCCGCATACTCTCACATGCGCACACAATCTCTTGCTTAATGTAGCCAATGTCTGACTGAGCTGAGCTCATTGGTTTTTTTTACTTAATCACTGGGAGTATTGGACCCCAATATGTATACTAATGACACAATCAAGACCCCGGAGACCTGGGGCATTATCTCCTGTGTCTGCCGACCGCAAAGGTCACGCCGGGCGACGCTAGCGCTAAATGAATGCTAATCCGGTCCCGCGGGAGAGCCCATGAGGAGGTGTGGAGTAGCATTGTTTCAAATAGCCTAGCCGCGACCTTTTCCGTGAGTCCCGATGAGACTGAGTGACAGGTCTACTGGTGAGATGCCAAGGAGTCTGGTGGGAGGCGGAAGACACAGAGATGCAGGGCAATTACGTGTGTCTAGCTGGGGTAAAAGAAGCCATAGATGGGGTGGAATAGCTTAGTAACCCTACACAGAGGCGTGTTATGGGACACTCATGGGCTATTAGTGGACAAAGTTGACTCTAGAAATTCCACAGCTTTCCCATGTCGGTCTTCCGCCACCTGATATGTCAGCTTGGCTTTGACCAACCAGCACAATGCGTTAATGATGACAGATTTAGGGGTACACGTCTGCATGACAGGTTAGACCTCACAAAGAGTCAAGCCACTGCCAGGTTAGTGGTCGCCCACAGTCACACACACATGGGGAGACAGACACACACTCAAACGCAGGTAGGCCTATACCGTCTTGCATTCTCTTTCCTACCTGACAATTTTAATGGCTTGGCTGATTGTCACGTCTCTGAACAGAGAGGTGCACAAGGCCTGCTCTCAGGAATCATTAGAATTCTCATTTAGTCCGGTTAATGTCAAACCGCCGCGACTGTGGCCGCCCAGGCAGAATACCCCAAAGAGCCCGTAATGATGGACGTGTTATGGCATAGTGTAGGCCTCTATTCCCAGCTAATTAACTGAATAACGAGGACCTGAAAATAGATTATGTTAAATTCCCGGACAAACAGGGAGAGTGAAGTGCACTTACACAAGCACTGCGGCTCTACAAAATCAGTTAGTTAGTAGCTGCAAGCCGATGGGAAACAAACTCTGAAGCCAAAGCAATAAATGAGGTAGGCTGGGTGGGTTAACAGAGAAGCTTTGCTCCGACATTTGACGATGGACCAGCAGCCTAAACGCTAAACCACCCGTCAAGTGGCCTGCTAAAAATACACCCCAGCGCTGTCAGAAATCAGTCGCCTCCGTTTCCACCCTCGGCTCCACCGGCTCTCCATGTGACACAGGAGTCATGCAGGAAAGATGGAAACAAGGACATCTCCAAGTGTTTCCAGTCTTCTGAATGTAGTGTAGCCTAGCACTAGTCGCATGGGGGAGGTGGCACCGAAGGCGGGGGAAGTTCCAAGGGCCTTCACGGGACATAACAACCAACATTTTTACAACCCGTTTCCATAAATGTTGGGACGTTGTTTAAGATGTAAATAAAATATTCAGAGAATCAAAAAAAAAAAAAAAACCTCTGTACGCAAGGGAGTGTTAAAAATAATATTGGATGGACCTCAGATGCCCTACTGCATTAAAAACATTGTCATCAAAGTCATCGCATGGGCTCAGGAAATCTATGACCACTCTCTATGAACGCTCTATCCACAAATGTTGGTTAACATGGTTAAGAAACCACATGTAAATATAATCCAGAAACATCACCGCTTTTTTAAAAAAGAGGGGAAAAAAAAAACCATATCAAGCTACATTTTTTTGGGTGTGGGTAACCAATGCCCTGACAAATTAAGAACAGGCCATAAAAGGCAGAAATGCTGGATGTTGCTGAATTTAGATATAAAACTGTTTTTTTCCCCCAAAACAACACAAAAAGTGACCAAAAGATTCAGAGTTCATAGTCCTGAAAAGTGTACAAATTTGTTTAATAGTTTGACTGAGTATTGTTCTGTACACTGCACATCATGGGTGGTTAAACACTACCAGAGGACTCCCCCTACTGGTGCAAACTAGCACACATGAAGGAGAGGAAAGGAAATAAGTCTCTCTGAAGAATGTTTCTTTTTTATTTAAAAAAAAAAACACTGTTCAGGGGGGAAAATCTGCATTTTAGTCCTGCTATTAAACTTGTATGTGTTTACACATTGTATGGAGTCATTAGTTGATGTTAAGAGTTCCACACAACACACCAAAATTCTATAACAACTTGGTTACAATTAACAAAAGTTATTTACCTCAAGTTTAACATTAAAAGACAAGGAAGTCTTTCCTCAAAGTTTAAAAAACAGAACATCATAACAGTAAAGGATGAATCGATTTAAATTACTCAGCCTCTCTCAGGGCTTTTGAAGTGGCCAGGTTTTGTTATGTAAATCAAAATCAAAAGCTGGTCACAGTTTTTAAAGCACTAAAAAGCTTAGAAACAAAGCACACGTGCTAACGTACCACACTCCTGTTGTGGTCAGTGGCTGTATTCAGCAGGTACATGAAAACACTAAACCAATACTGTTAAAATACAAATAAGCAGATAGGAAATAAAAAAAAAACAAAATACGTCAAACAGAATTAAAAACAAAAAAATAGAAACAAAAGAGAAAAACTTTGACCACTACAGGGCACTTATATCTACCATCTCTGTGCCACACAGAGGTGGAATTCCCTGAAAGCGTTGGTGATGGTGCCACAACCTGCCAGACCTACGCGGTTGTACAACAATGCTTTTGGGAAGCCCACCCCAGCAAAGCACAGTTACAGCAAAGCTCAAGCCCCCGACCACCCGGTACCCTTCACTCCACTCCTTTAGCTGGGGTTGTGTTCGTCCGGCTCTGCTCGGCACTTCCGTTTCCGGAAGCCTCCGTCTGGGGCTCGGCCGCCTCAGCACACTCGCCTATCTTCTTCTCTGGCTGTTCCGGCTGCTCCTGGTCGGCCTGTGGCGGTTTGTCGGAGGAGGCCGCGGGGGTTGTTTTGGGCTCCTGGGAGGGGGCGCCGTCGTTCTTTGCCACCTCCTGCAGGTTGAACTTCCTGAAGAGGATGTAGTCCTTGACGACACTCACACAGCACACACTCTTGATCACCTGATATAGACACACACACACACACACACACACACACACACACAGAGAGAGAATTAATAAGTGTTAACATTTTTATTACCAGCATCAAGTTCATCACTGACTCATTCATTACTTTAGTGATTTTGTTGTACAGTAAGGAGACAGAGCATCACTACCATTCATTTCCATGTCATTGACTTCACCAATAAATACACCTTAGTGCCACTGTTTGTAATGGTCTTTACATGTGAAGAAAAGAGAGGAAAGAGATAGACTAAAAAAGACAAATGTGGCAATTATGCAAAGAGATGCAGGTCCAAGCCCTAAGTGGGAAGCTACACCAGGCGCGTAAGTGTTCCGTTCGCGTAGCGTCTGCTGCAACAATTAGCTTCTATTATAATCAATTGAAGTAGCCACACCAGACGTGATAGCGTCGCGAATGTTCGAAAAGAAAAAAATAGATCATTCTTCTAAAATGGATTTTACGCGTTGCGAACGGAAAGCTTCAGTTACACACCTGGTATAGCTTCCCTGTAAGAAAACACAAAATCCTGACCTCCTACAGTAGAAACCATCTTAGATGAATGAACGTGACTTTACCTCCACGATGATTGTTAGCTCAGGGTTGGTGAGGTCCACCTTGTTCTTGGGGTTCAACTTCCCTACCAGAGCTGTAGAAATATTCATAATTAACATGCCCATTAGATTAATCAAATTAAGTCACAAGAAAAAGGAAGTAAATACCGAGCTAAATTACAATAGACCCTTTCAACAATAAAAACAATGCTTGAACATTCTATTTGGTTCCCAATCTACTTCCTCTGCATTAACATATGGAATATTAAAACGGAAGTCTTGTGGGGCCAACTATGATGCTGATAATGGAACTCTCTTGAAAGGGTCAAGAGACAAGAAATCCCAAATACAAATGTCAGTTTAGAAAGTGTGTGACAGCTCTTGGTAGTTCAAGTTAAGGGCTGGGTCATAGTCTGCGTAAGCAAAAGGAAATCACGCCATAGGAAAACACACAGCACAGCACAGCACTTGTGTGATCACATTACACATTTTTGTCGTACATTTTGCACGCAAGTAAGCTCCAAACCCTCTTTGCATTGCTTGATACACTTGCGTTGCTTGTGCAGACTATGAATAAGCCCTAACAGTTTAGATCTCAAAGATTCCCAAGCTACCCTTGTAGCCAACCCCTGAACACATACACATAAATATTAACCTCAGGCCAAGTCTTCCCACACACTCACACATATCGACATATTGTCCTTCCTCCCTCCCTCCCTCCCCCCCTCACAATCAGCACTGTCCCTTATATTTTACCTTCACTCCATCCCTCCCTCCCGCCCCCCCTCTCTCTAGCATGTTGCAACTCCTCTGTCTCTCTCTCTCTGTCTCTCTCTCTCTCTGTCTCTCTCTCTCTCTGTCTCTCTCTCTGTCTGTCTCTCTCTCTCTCTGTCTCTCTCTCTGTCTGTCTCTCTCTCTGTCTGTCTCTCTCTCTGTCTGTCTCTCTCTCACCAGCGAGGGTCTTGATGACGTCGTCTCTCTTGTTGTGGCTACTGTTGCGGGCCTTGAAGGCGATCTGGTAGGTGGCCTGAGTGGGGGCCTTGAAGAAGGGCTCCAGGAAGCTGCTCAGGTACTTCTCCATGTCCTCGGGGAAGGCCTTACACGTGCCGCACACGGGCAGCATGCGAAGGATGACGCGCGACTTTTTCTTCTTGGTGGCGTGCAGCTCCTGCAGGATGTGGTGCACCAGGTGGTCAGGCTCTGACAGGAGAACAAACAAACAAACATAAACAAACTAATCAATAATGGATCTTCGGGCACATAAATATACTGCTCCAAAAAATTCTCTGACACTGTTTGGTTCTGAGCACAATTAAAACTTTTGAGTCGAGTGTTTCATTTGGCAAGAACTGGAAAGACATTCTGTGAATGTAGTTTGAGAATGGAGAAAAGGGTGGAAGGTTTCAACTTACAATTGTGGAAAACTAAGTGTTCCCTTAATATTTTTGATCAGTGTATAAGTCCCCCTACAATGATGCTTCTACCAAGAAATTAGGCAAGGTGACACAGTGTAGGAGGATGGAGGCATACTAAACAAACAGGCTTCTCATGCTATGGAGATTTTAAGGCAATAGTCAGAAACATAAACGGGTGATTCTCCTACTTCGTGCACTACTGTGTCTAAAATTAGTCTATCATTGATGTTCAATGTGTTTAATATTGTTCTTGTGCCCAGAGATGAAGAAACACCCAAACACACATGGACAGAGAGAGAGTGCACGAGAGGTTCTTGAGCATTCCTTTCCCAAAACGATCCTAATTAACCTTTGACCCCACAGGCAGCCGTGGCCCACTGGTTAGCACTCTGGACTTGTAACCGGAGGGTTGCCGGTTTGAGCCCCGACCAGTGGGCCGCGGCTGAAGTGCCCTTGAGGAAGGTACCTAACCCCTCACTGCTCCCCGAGCGCCGCCGTTGAAGCAGGCAGCTCACTGCGCCGGGATTAGTGTGTGCTTCACCTCACTGTGTGCTGTTTGTGTTTCACTAATTCACCGATTGGGTTAAATGCAGAGACCAAATTTCCCTCACAGGATCAAAAAAGTATATATATATTATATACTTATACTTATACATGGTCTTATCTTAACTCGGGCCGTCTGCCTCACCTAGGTTCTGTGTCCGGATGAACACCACGTTGTTGGCGCCGCTCTCCATGGCCTGGAAGCGTCTCTGGCCCTTTGCTGTGGACTCTCGCATTTGCGTCACCTCCTTCTTCAAGGCGGCCTCAGCATCATCCTCTTCCTCGTTCGCATCTTGTTCACTGCCGCTGTCCTGCCCATCCGCAAACTGCGAACAAAAAAGGACATCATGGGTCATTTAGATGTTAGGGGCACCTGCAATAATTTTGTTATTAATGTGGCTTAATGTTGTTAATGTTTTTTTCTATAATGTCTTTCTTTTGGTAGGCTCTCAGAATTTATTTCAGTCTCTCCATCCTATAATTAAATATTTTTCAGTATCTTTTATTTTATTGACTGGTTCTTACTCACACTCTCGTGAGTTCTTTCATCACTAAGTGCAGAACAATCTGATTAAAGCACCAAACAGATTACTATTAATTGGAATTATTCCAGTTTACCTGTTAAGCAATCAGGGTTCTGCATGTTTTCAGAGAAACATATGATTTTAAGTACATTGCGATTAATTGTAAGCACTTTGCTCCCCCTCTTACAAAAACACCTGCAGTTATGGGACAAAAAAGCCTACACTGTGCAATAATATTTTCATGTCCAAAATATTGCATCTGTAGTGAAGTACAGAAGCCTACAAAATATTGCATGACCTGCACATGAACTGCAAACAATTTCTCCGAAACTGCCGTTGAAGTAGTGCAAATATGTTTAAGGGGTGATCATAAGGGGGTTTAAGGGGATCATATGGCTTCACAAGACAAATATGACACTAGTTCTTACTTTCTCCGGCCCATAGAGTTTCTCTGCATACTCGTTGAGAAGGTTGTAGGCTTCTGATGTGCATTTCCGCTCGTTCATGTTACAGGTGATGAGAATACCCTGCATTCCCACTTCAAGTTCCCGTGAAACTTTCTGTCTCTTATTCCGCTGGCCGCCGTAGTGTTTTCTGTGCCTTTTCTTTGAGTCGACAGCTTCTGACATGTTGACACCGAGTTCTGCAGCAAAGCTAGTGCTATAATATTATGTGAATGAATGAGTCGTTTCACAAACGTGTTTCTTGACACAACTGAGGCCGTTACAAACTTGGTTTAGCAAACCCGCTGTTTTGCTAAACAGCACTGAAATAGAGTGGACAGATGTAAAGACGTAGCCTATTCTTTCGCCGAAGAAAGAACGTTATGATATGGATAATAGCCTACGAAAGAACTAACTTTAAGCTATGTTGTTTGCAACCAGACGCATTAGCTAAGATAACCTGTTTAGCGTTCAAACCGATTGAACACAGAGGGGCCGCATTTAAAGCGCTATAAAACTACAGCTCGTTTAAAAGACTACCAACCAACCTGAATCTGCGACACGTGTCTGTATGGTGGGAGAAAGTGTAGCGGGTAGCGTTACCAAAGTCTCTGGCGTTACACAGGTCTACTACAATCCAAACAGCCTGCACATGCCTCATTCATGCGATTTCATGTTATGACGCGTTGTGGGCGGAAGGCAAGCGCTCTACGGATAGCCATGAGGGTCAATCTCTTCAACACTCCCCTTGGTTATGACAGCGCCCGTCTACTAGAGCCCTGCGCGGGACTGTTTTCTTCATCCCACTCCCGCTGAATTTCTGACCATCACCGCCCGCTCCCGCAACGTGTGTGTTAGGCTACACTCCCGCCCGCTCCCGCAATGTGTATGTCCGCTCCCGCAAAACTCTGAGAATGTATGCCCGCGCAATAATAGAGATGCATTGATTTTGTGTGTTCTCCCGTCCCGCAGGAGAAAACACGTCATTATTTATACAAATATTCATGGGGATGTTTGTTTCTCCATCCTCCTGATTGCTTCGTTTCTGACCGTGGTCAGAAAACCAGGGGACTCGTTACCTCCAGGGCCGACGTTATAAAATAAATAACGTCGGGGTAAAATCCCGTTTCTGGTGAGCAAATGAATGAGCTTGGCTTTTAGCCTGAGGTTTATTTGGACACTACACATAAGACTTAAACGTATTCCACCAACTCTGCTGCTTCCTCTTTCTGAGGGAAAGTGAAAACCAGCGCCCCAAGTGGTTGCGTTCCTATCGAAGAGCAGCTTTAATGTTAAGTCCCATAGACCTATTTAAAAAAAAAAAAAAAAATAGTGAAGCCAAATCAGCGAAGTTATCAACCAAAAATATTTTTCAGTGTCTATACTGTACGTGTCTTCTTAATAAAGGCTCAGGAGGTGATTTACAGTGTCTATTTATTTTACACTCGTGGTAACAAGGGCACCAACATCATCAGTCACTTTACACACACACCACTCAACATGTTCTTACGCACGTCACATTAACGTCAAGTGTATCAGTGCGCGGCACTATACTACATCCCCCTTTCTTAACATGGAGGTTAACCTTCAACACTTGTATTGCTTACCCATCTATAATGAAAGTGCTGTATAAACTCAACTTAGTATGTTTGGTATTGTTCTTCCATTTGTGAATACCTCCAAAACACAGATTGAATAACATCTACATTGTGTCAACTTCTGTATGGCATGTCAACTACAAAACTTTTCTGCTAAAGAAACACATTATAAGAGACTTCAAACATTTCTCTTTAAGATGTTACCAAACAAACATCATTTCACATTTTGTTGTTTCATACACTCGTCATACATTATCTTTTTTTACATTTTTTTTTTACAATTTTCAATTTTGCAAGTGGTCCATCATTCAACCTATCAGCGTTGACCCATCTGAAAGTCTTTGAACCTCTCAGGCAGTCTGACAACTCTCCCACTCCTGTTATGAGTTGAATTCAGCGTGAATGAAGGCTGAGAGTCCATACTCTCTGCTGCGCCCGTACCTGACGAGTCTGGCAAGTCCTCATCGACAACGTCTGCATCAGAAGTAGCCTGAGTACAGACTGGCGTTTTTTTGAGATGCCGCCTGTTGCGTCTGTAGTGCTGCCCAGAAGACGCCACAATGTTGTAAGAACGAGGTTCACCTCGCTCTTCAGTGACCACAGCTGGACGCCAGCCCTGTGCAGTTTCCATGTGCACAGTGGTGCCAGGGCTCAACTCAAAAAGCCGCTTGGTACCTCTGTTGTATTACTGTTGCTGTCTTTTCTGCAGGTTTTGGAAAACAGAGTGTGCGTTCTGGGGTACTGCAGGCTGGAGAATGGAGCTGGATCTAGGTAGAGTGCTCCTCAGTACCCTGCCCATGAGCATCTGAGCAGGAGAATATTCCATACCTGTGACAGGCGTGTTCCTCAGGGTAAGAAGTCCAAGAAGAGGATCTATCCCTGTTTGTTGTGCCTTCTTGATCACCTGCGTCACAGTTTTGACATTTCTCTCTGCTAGGCCATTAGACTGTGCATAGCCTGGGCTAGAGTGAGTGAGTTGAATGCCCCATGATGTTGCAAAGCTATGCATTTCCTGACTTGCGAATGGTACATGGTCACACACAATCTCTTTTGGAATTCCTAGTCTGGAAAACACTGATTTCATTTTCCTGATGACTGTGTGTGCTGTCTTGTGCCTAATGTTCAGTACCTCTGGGTATTTTGAGAAATAGCCCACTATCAATAGATATGACTGACCTTGAATTTCAAAGATGTCTGCTCCCAACTCGAGTCACGGAAGCTCAGGTATGTCATGTGAGATCAATGGCTCTCTTTGGTTTCTTGGCTGGTACTGTTGACATGCACTGCAGGTCTCAACCATTTGCTCAATGTCTCTCATCATTCCCGGCCAGTAGAAGTAACTTCTGGCTAGGGCTTTTGTTCTTTGCATTCCTTGATGTGCCACATGCAGCTTATGCAGCATTTCTTGTTTGAGCACGCTTGGAATGATTATCCTGTCACCAGCAAACAAAATGGCGTCTCTCACTGACACAGTGTGCCTGACAGGCCAGAACTGTGCCATACGAAAGGTCCACCTGTTTCTTGTGATGTGGCCAGCCCTGTCTGTGTCTGTTTTGCAGGAGCTGTAGGGTCTCGTCTTTCTGTGTTTCTCTCTTGAGCGTTGAGCTCCAGATGCTGTGCTGAGCATCAACAACTAAAGTAAAACAAAAGGCCAATAATTTACATAATTTATTAGTGTAAATTATTATTTTTTAAGAAATTCTGCCAATTTGAACTTGAAGTATTGTCAAATGGTGCATTGTCACTTTAAGACTTTAAGAGAGTCTAAACGGTTCTCATAACGTCCTTTTGCCAGTTTTTGCACACAAAGGATAAGGCTGATCCACCTCTAGCCTTTGTTTGCCACATTATCAGCACAATATTAAGCTATTAATATTAGGATTGTTAGGAAAAGGAAACATGTAATGAGTTGCTAGCGTGACATTTCTGTTTGCAGTTTGCCATTAAAAGTTCAGTATGAGCATGGTAGCCACCTAGCTATCTTAATGGAATAGGTTAATGTTTCCATCGGCATATGCTTAGCAAACGCTAGTCTGTTAACATGAATATTTGCAAGCCTCCAAGCACAGACGTCATACTTTAAATCCTACCTGTTGCTTTTCACCATCCACTTATTTAACTACTGTCGCATCCCTTGACATGCCATCTCATTTTCCCTCTTTCTTTTTCTATGTTTAGCCCCCAACAGCTTTTTTTGCTGTATCCATCTTTCATAGACGAAAACTCACTACTCGTACCTGCTCACTCAGCGCTCACGGCGCCCCCACTCCCTTTTCTATGTCAAAATTCTATGATGGAATCTTATGAGATAGGGCGCCTACTCTAGCCTGTTAGTCCTCTAAAATGTTATTTAACATTGAGGAAATGCAGAAATGATTTAGAAACGTACAACAGTAGCTACATATAGAATATACCAAATATATTATTATTATTATTATTTTTACCATCGCTTTGGCGCCCCCACGGTGCTGCGCCCCTATGCGCCGCATATAGCGCATACCCACTTTTTGCGCCACTGGTGCTGAGAGCCTCCGTAGGCTCCAGAGTGTAGATCACCTTCTCATCAGCCACATCATCTTCTACCATGTCTTGCTCTTGTATGACAGCTCGGGACAGTGTATCAGCAATCAGCAGCTCTTTACCTGGCTTGTAGAAGACATTTAGGTCGTACCTTTGCAGCTGGAGTAACATCCTCTGCAGTCTGGACGGAGTTGTGCTAAGGGGCTTCTTGAGGATATTCTCCAGTGGCTTGTGGTCTGATTGAACATTCACTCTCACTCCGTAAGCGTATTGGTGAAACTTTCTGACAGCGAACACAATGGCTAATAACTCCTCCTCTATTTGGGCACAATTCCTCTCAGGATCGGTCAGTGCTCTCGATGCATAGGCTATTGGGTGTCCATCTTGTAGCAGACATGCTCCTAAACTGTCCTTGGATGCATCAGCCTGTATGTCAAGCTGTTTCTTTGGATCAAAGAACTTGAGCACTGGTGCGTTCGTGAGGGCAACTTTGAGCTTTTTGATGGCTTCGTCGTGTTAATGTTGCCACAGCCACACCATGTCTTTACGCAGCAGCTGTCTTAAAGGTGCAGTAAGGGTGGCCTCACCTGGAATGTATTGTGCGAGATATTTTATCATGCCTAACATTCACTGTAGTCCTGCTTTATCAGCAGGTGGCGGCATTTCTGTGATGGCTTTGATTTTTGCTTCATCTGCCTTCACCCCTTCTGCAGTAACAACATGTCCCATGTATTTAACCCTGTCAACTTTAAAGGAAAACTTGGCAGGATTTCCCCCTCTACTGGAGAAATTGCACATTATGCTATTTCAAACTGTGTGAAAAGGTAATGATAAAGCACATGGATTTGTTTACAAGCTAGCTAACTGTTAGCATAAGTTTGGCAGAACTATGTGGATGTTACAAGGTAAGAAACACGATTTAAAACGAGTTTCTTGTTTCTCACTTCTCTTTCCGGGACGGTAGTCTCAATGTTGCAAGGTTGGTTTTCCGCCTGGGGACGCTATAGGCGCAGCGGGGAAAGTCACCATTTTCACCGGAACAGGTCATTTAACCATCCAAATGATTTCTAAACGGGTTTATTAAGTTGAAATAGTTGCCAAGTGCCCTTTAAACTGTATTTTGTCTTTGTTGAATTTTACGTTTGCTTCCTTTGCTCTCGCCAGCACTTTCTGTAGTAGGCTATCTCATCGTGTTCTGTCTCTGTAGAAGCCGCAATGATCATATCATCGGCTATGATGTGAACTCCTTCTATGTCTCCAAAGGTTTCACAGTTGCGTTGCTGAAAAACTTCACTTGCTAATTTGATTCAGCTACGTGGTCTGTTTTTAACATTTCTCTAGTTTTATTGCATCGTATTCAGCTCCAAAAGCCGGTTCAGTCCCAATTCGGCCATGTGTGTGTTTCTGAAAATAAAACAGATAATAAGTATGTGACTACGTTAAATAAACCACTGCCTATTTAGAGCATGTTACATGCATCACGTAATGACAGTTATCTGAAGAAAAGCGCATTGTAGGCTAAGCCAGAAGATAAGAACAGCGTCACATCAGCTAACATTTTGATAAAATCCCTTCCCTAGTTTGTAACGTTATACATTAACGTTAAACTCAAAATGTATGTGCTACATAATTCAGCATGTCTGCATGAATTATGTAGCACATATACATTTTGTGCACTAGTGATGTTACCCGTGAACCCCCTGCTTCGAAGCGTGTATCGAAGACATGAACCAATTTGGAGTGAAGCTTTATATCGGAGCTTGATTCGGTTTGTGATAATCACGTGATCAGTGACGTCCGAAGCTTCGTTTCACAGACACCCACATGACTGCTTCGAAATTTAATTCAAAGCATTAAAGTTGCGCGACACGGGGGGCGCCGTTGTGGGTTGTTGAAGAGGGAGAGCCAACAGTGCTGCCAGAGCCCGTTTACGGAGAGCCGGATCACTCCCTATGAATTCCATTGTACCTGCAATCTGCTGCAGTTCCGCTAGATGCGATCACGAATAAGTGCAAAAACAATGGGGGTCTATGGAGCTAGAAGGCTAAATGTGTCTCTTTCACCTGGTTGTTGTTGAAAAATCGAAGTTTGGATTGTGGTTTCTGCAAGATCAATATGGATTATAGGTCAAAAGTTAAATGAACTAACAGAGAAAGTCTAATAAGGGGAGAACTGCCACTCTCAGAAAACTTCCGGTTTCTGAACTGGTTGCAGTTCCTTCTGTGGTTCCACATGAGGGCGCTCGTCCACGAGTGCAGAATGCATGGAGGTCTATGGAGCTGTACCCCTCAAAATCCACTTTTCTCGGGATATCATTTTTTTTTTCAAGTAATTTGAATATTGTATTCGAAAGGGGGGGGGGGGGGGCAAAGAAAATACACTTGGTTGAATTATATATTTTTTAAAGTCACTTAATTGTTCTAAAAAGCCTTTCAAACATGTCAATGACGTCATTCATTAGCACAATGCTAGCGTGTTATTGGCAACAACGACCCAACCTGTAAGCAATCAAAAGGACATAAGTACTCATTCATTCAACTTTTGACCTATAACCCATGTTGAAGTTATACAAACTACAATCAAATCTGAGATTTGTCAATGACAATCAGGTGAAAGAGACAAATTTAGCCGTCTAGCTCAATTGACTCCCATTCATTCTGCACTCATGGCGATCGCCCCCAGTGGAACTCTGGTGGAACTGCAACCAAAATTCGGTACAATGGGACTGGAGTGGCCAGGCTCTCCGTAGACGGGCTCTGGTGCTGCTGACACGAAAGCTTATAGCCTGGGCTTTTAGCTCAATTATCAGCATGCTCGACTCTCGTTCTAAGGTGCGTTTGTTTCGCGGGTTCGAGTCCAGGCGTGTGCAGGACTGAATTGCACAGTTACAACACAACCCAGATTACAATTGGTCTAGGCTACGCATATTCAATATAATCACAGAAAATGTGTGTGCAATGTGCATGCCCATTCTTTATTTATCTCCCTTCTAAATTGATGTATTTGTTTACAAATACAAGAAATGTTCACAGCCAAAATACTACCTTTATTGTTTTTGTAGAGAAGGCAATTACATTTGTATTTATGCAGGGTACAAAATAGGCTTAGTTAGGCCTATTTATGACATTATTTATTTATCCATTAATTCATGCTCTACATTTATTCATCTTCGACTCAAAGACATTCATGGCTAATGTCTGGAACACTTCATGACACAATGCTATCCTTAACTTTCACCAGCAGAGGTCCTCATAGAGTTCTGAAGCTTCGAGTACTGAACCTTTTTTCGATACAATTGGATTGAAAGCTTCACTGGTTCCGAAAGCTTCAGTTCGCCATCACTACCTGGCACAGTGTGGGGTGGCATTGAATTGACTGAAGATGACACGGATCACGATGCATGGACTTCCTGGACTGCTCGTCCACCGTGTCTGACACCGAGTCATTCTCTGAATGTGTTGATTTATCTGACACAGAATCTGAATCTGAGGAGGATGATTTAAACCTGTACCCAAGCAATTTTAGCAAGGTGGGAACATACAAAATTACATGCACCAGTTGTCGAAATCATAGAACCAACTGCATGACAGTAACCTCTGTCTCACTGAGCCTGTGAAGACACTCCCTGATTCTTTACTGATTGCAATGAACGGGGCTGATCTTAGCAGTTTCTAAAATGTTTCTTAATTCCTCTTTATTTAATCTCTTCATTAGGGCTGGAAACTTTCTGTGAATTGTAAATAACAGATGCTGTTGATTAACCCATTGACACTACAAGTGACAAGTCACCTTTTTGTCTTGAATTGATGAACTGTTACACTTACTATGCCAAACCAATGTCTGTTTTTTAAGGATCAGAAACAAACCTACAAACTTGCACTTTACAATATTTATGGAACTTGTCTAACAAATGCTGTTGATATTGAACTCAGTTACTCCATTTCCTTTACTTATGGCACACCAATGTCTGTTCATCAAACTTATTTTTTGATGGCACTGAACTGAAAATATTAATGGATTGTTTTCTGTCAATTTAACTCATTAAAACTTGTATCAAACCAGTTTTTGTCTATGCTGTCAAACATGGATTAGTTATGTTCCCAGTTTTTATATTGGATGTCATCACTTTATAATATATCATATCAGAATATTCTATTACTGTTGTAAGGCCCGTCTTTTGCCCAAACCTTATGCATTTCTCAAGAATGCCTTTTGCAGTCAATTTACATGTGTGGATGCCTGTGTTTGATCTGTATTGTCTTAGCTGGCCATGGCCAAAGATCCCCAACACCCGCTCATGCATAAAGTGACCATTTGCTCCTTGTTCTGGTCCCTCTACTGAGAGATAACTCAGTCCTGGGCCTACTTGATGTCTTCTGGTGAGATAGGCCAACCTCATTATTATACAGTATTGCTCTGTAAATATGTGTTGTGAATAATACATTCATGTTTGGTCTTGAATTAATACTTGTAATGTGGGCAACAGTCTGATTATGGTTTTGGTACAATTGAATGTATCTGTGCATAGTTGTAGATTAAGAATTATACTGTAGCATAAAGTTATGATATCCACCTGGGCCACACCCATCCACCTCAGACAACAAAGGCTCTGATGAGTCGGGGGTGGCCCAAGTGAATGATAAAAGTGGAGGCTCTGGTCCTCCAGGGTCTTCTTGTCTTCTGCTTTCTGGTCTTCTGCCTTCTGGTCTTCTGTCTTCTGTCTTCTTTCCCATCTTGAGGCTTCTTTTCCCATCTTCTCTTCTTTTCCACCTTGGACCTCTTCTCTGGGTCTCTCTCTTTTCCCCCTCTCTCTCTCTTCCTCTCTCTCTCTCTCTCTTTCTCTCTCCCCCTTTCTCTATCTCTGGGTTTGTATTGTTTTATCTGGTGTATCTGTTATCTTTAACTTGTCAAGTTTACCTCTGTGAATTGGTTTCCTTTGTTACCATTTGCTACTTTGTTACAGTAGACCCTGTGAGTTTACTTGTACATTCAACTGAAGTGATATTTGTTACATTTACCTTTAAGACTTAATGCCTATTAAATTGTTCATTTGCCTACCAATAGTATATCTTCAATTCTCGTAGTGTGCCATGCCATCCTCCTCCATAGCTGATAAACTAGTTACTTGGTAATTGATTGGTGATACAAATTATTAATCAAATGGAGTCAGATTAACGAGTATGTAATAATATCATTGCCATTTAACTCTTCACCCTATTTGTCCACACAAGCTCTTTCAAGTGAGGATATAGCTCGACGTCTCTATGTTTCCGAGGCTATATATATCATTTATGAGCGTCTTCTTACACTGTTAAGCCCACTATGAATATTAAAATACACACAACCATGTTTCCTGTATCATACAGCTTTTCTACTGGGAGGTTTACAACTTATTCTGAGTCAATTTACCCAAGTTTGTCACTAAACCACTTAGGCCTACTTGGAATACCCCTCAGATGTCTGAATGGCACTGATCTCACTTAAATGTTTATGGAACCTTTCTGTGGACTGTGAGTATGAATAAAGCTGTTGATGGAACTTTTCTGTCAACTGTGAACTATATTTAACTCATTAAACTTGTATCAAACTAGTTTTGTCTATGCTGTCAAACATGGATTATGTTCCCAGTTTTGATATGGATCACTTTATATCATATATCAGAATATTCTATTACTGTTAAACCCACTATGAATATTAAAATACGCCGAACCATGTGGCCTGTATCATATAGCTACATGTATGACTTTTGCAGCAAAAAAAAAACGTGTGAAAATCTGTTCAGTATTCACTGAGGTATGATTAATTAAATGCGCTGACAGCTCATTGCACTGGCCAAACAGATTACACTGAGTGGAGTAGATGACCGATCCAAGATGGCGGCCCCACGTCTCGTCAGCGCTAGTAGGGAGTAGCGGTCGATGCGGCGTCTATCTATATTATGTCTATGCCATCTACTGCCTGGTTAAGACTTCCATTGGCAAATCTTGCTAGTGAAAATGGATTATTTGTAGAAATTGTTCTTTTGACAGATGATTGCTTAGGCCTACGTAGGCTATAGGCCTATTTTCACCTATCAAGTGAAAAAACAGCCATACAGGAACGTTGTGCGGAGGTTACAGTGCCCAACGTTTAGGGAATGTTAGGCTTCTGCATAATCCAGAGGGAATGTTCCCTATTTACTTTATGGTTTGGTTCTAACTAACCTTTAGAGAACCATCTGCTCCTGAACATTCCCTAAACCTTCAGTGTTAGTAGGGTATACACTCACCAATCAGCCAGGCTAATTGCAGTTTGTCACCATGAGTCAGACAACAGCTGCATAGCCTATTCGCCCTAATGTGAGCAGACACAGAGAGAGAGAGAGGGAAAGAGAGAGAGAGATGGACAGACCTGATTACAATAAAGCAGTGTGTCAAAGAGACATGTGGAGACAGAGAGATAAGGCCTGTCCATATCTGTGGCTTAAGAAAACTACCATAATAACTGAATATGTGGATTGACAACAATCCAGAAAGCAGAGTGATATTTTTAATGTGGCCTATACACAGAATGTAATAGTACGTTCAAGGACAAGACCAGGGCCGTTTCGAGGAATTTGGGACATGGAGGCCCCCCGCCCCCCCATGTTGACAGTGCAAATACTACCTCCCAAACATCCCACGCTAATGTTATACAATGACCTAGGCCTACTTGTAGCTTAACATAGCCAGGGCCGTTTCAAGGAATTTGGGGGCCCCAAGCAAAATGGTATGGAGGCCCCCCCCCCAAACACACACACCGCACGCAAAGCCAACAGGACCCACACTTTATATAAATAAAACATGTTGACAGTGCAAATACTACCTCCATGTACGGAAGGCTTCTCATGTAATTGTCTTTTGTGAATCTTCGAGGTGGATTTTGGGGGAATACAATGTTTGTGACTTGCACTGGTCCTTTTTTAACAATTTGACAGCGCACACTATCAGTCAGGACTGCTGGCCACTGCGCAGGGTCATCAGCTATAATTACAGTGCTTGTGGTACCTTGAGCTGTAGAGGTAACCTCAGTGTTGGGAAGTGGTGCAGACTCAATTTCTGTTCTGGATGCAGTGTCTTCCACTGTGAGAGATGCTATTGACGGTGTAGCTGGGGAAAAGGCCATGGAGGAGGCCATGGCACTACTGGATCGAGACTCTTCCATGTCAGCTTCTTCCTCATGAATGGAGGATGAAGTTGATGGAAAATAATTGAAAAAAAAATCTGAAATTACCTGTTAAGTACGTTTGACCATTTTACTGTTAGCATATTGAAAAAGGTCATTAACAGCTCAGCTCAGTGAGAGAAATTCACTCTACCTTCATCAGTGGAGGTATCCTTAGGAAGAGCCTGAGGGCTGAGAAATGTAAGCAAAGCACCTTGAGGGAGAAAGAAAAGATATGTTAGCATTTCCATATTTTGATATTTAGAAGGGATGCAGCTGCTTTCACAACTACCAATGCTTACTGTAAAAACATCCCAAGCTAATGTTATGCATTGACCTAGGCCTACTTGCAGCTTAACATAGCCAGGGCTGTTTCAAGGAATTTGGGGGCCCCAAGCAAAATGGACATGTAGCCCCGCCCCCCACCACCACCGCACGCAAAGCCTACAGGACCCACACTTTATAGGGGTAAATAAAACATGTTGACAGTGCAATTACTACCTCCATGTACGGAAGCCACAGTTGCTTCATGCTTTTCATGTAATTGTCTTTGGTGAATCTTCGAGGTGGATTCTCAGAATTTTGGGGGAATACAATGTTTGTGACTTGCACTGTCCTTTTTAACAATTTGACAGCGCACACTATCAGACTGCTGGCCACTGCGCAGGGTCATCAGCTATAATTACAGTGCTTGTGGTACAAGACAAATAGATGGTAGAGATAGGCTACTGCCCTATGAAAGATATAGGTTATTTTCTAAATGACAAACATCATCATAAAGGTACATCAATCTCTGTGTTAGGCTATTCGTTTGTGTCTCATGACGTCACTGTAGCTTTGCGCCTCGCTCAGCCGCAGTGGTCACAACAGCTGACCGTCTGTCAGCTAACAGCTGATAACCCACCACAAACTGTTCCTATAAAGTCACACTCGCCTCGTTTCCCTTCCCTTCATGTTCTTTCAATGAGTATAAACCATGGAGTGTATAAAATAGGTATAAACACATCTGACATTAAAGAACATTATCCAGATTAATGACAGCTAGCTGTGAGCTAAATGACACTAAAATGAGTGGTATCTTGCTAGCTGTTAGCCACTACATGTAGTCAGAGTAAACTACCACCAAAATCATACATTTGAATTGTTTTGACATAAGCTTAATGCTTACATTTCCTATGATTAAATATAAATCCTTGGTGGCCAGGTGCCGCACTTTCACGTTGTTGACCCATCCAGCCACAGCATCAGTAGGGGAGAGCCGGGACAGTAGGCCTAACACTTAATTAAACGTAGGCTAATTTAGCCTACAAACCAATCGTACCACACTGAAAGCTAATATTTGGTAACTATAACCTACATCTGTCCTCTGTCAAATACAAATGCATTCCAGCTTTGAACAAAACCGTTCAGGAAAGTGGGACGTGCGTAATTCGTCCCTCCTGTCGGGACAGTTGAAACAATGGGACGAATGAAACAGGCCTAGGCCTACAGTTTAAGCGATATAAATGTCCCACAACTTCAACATTTTACTAGGCTACATATCATGAATGGTACTCCCAATAGGGGTTATTTTAGATAGATTGTTGCAGGGCTGTCTTCGTGCATGTCTGATATTCATCGTAGGCCTATGGGAAAACTCGACCCCTGGTGGGCCCAAATGTATTTTCATCTTCCTAAAACTGGTTTTCCATGTCTCACCTCCTTAAATGATTGTTCAAACACAGATATTTGTGCATTTAATTAAAACACATGGAGTTACAGCCTGGTTACAGCACAGACGGCTATGTAAGATAGCTTGTTTTGCTTTCCATGTAAACAAGCATGCGATATGAAAGTCTGGGATTGTGGAGACCTAAATGGTCTACTGAATAGGCTAAGCATTAAGTCAAACCTTTAGATGAAAAACACTCATTAATAATCAAAAAATTTAACCGCTAATGAAGTTTATTTTTGCGCATCAAAACTCGTTTATCGCCTGTAACTCTGTGACAATGACATAGCAGGAAGATATTTGGCTGATAGAAGGAGGTTAACATGCTCTATATTTTGACTGAAGGACGTCTGTCTATCATCATTAGCCTACACTCGGAGAAAACTGGAATGTTTCATTCGTCCCGTGTTTCAATCATCCCAGTTCTACTCTTGAATGCCTTTAAACTATCCCCACGGGGAGGGGTTATGAACAAGGTAGATATATGGTGGAAAGCCAATTGGGGCAAGCCTGGGGCAGATAGAAGGGACAAAAGAAATCTGGGGGTAACAAATAAGGATCCGAGTCTAAAATTGAAATTTTCTCCACATATCTCTCTCTCTCACACATTCAAAATGTGCAGTGTGGGCGGCCATACTGGGCGAGATCGGTCATAAATATGGCGGCGTTTTATTTGATAGTGACGTAGGTGGCACCTATGAATACTATATGGCACGCAAACAGGGTCAAAACGTCTAATAACGAAACGCCTGCAGGTGTAAAAAACATTACGTCTCCACACGCAAACATTTTACGTGTACAGATGTAATATTTTTATGTGTGCTAACCAGATGTACATATTTGCTGTGTAACCAGAGGTATATTTTTGACGTGTACAGATGTAACATTTTTATGTGTAGGCCTACTAACCATAGGCCTAATGTGAGTGTAACGTGAGTCTCGGTCTTGAGTTCAAAAGCGCTAGGCTACAATAAATATGTTAAAAATAAATATAGTGGGTTAAATGTCTATAAGCATAACTTGTAGCCTGGCTAATGACAGCAATAGCCTATCAAAAATAAAATTTTGTGTGGCCTATCCAACCAGATTTCCATAGCATCTGACAGTGCGTGGAGTCAGCTGAGTGGTTCTGCAAGGTCACTTGTGTGCTTGAGTGAGAGCCAGGTGTTTGGTTTTAATGATGATTTGCACAGCGGTCATATTTTGTAAAGGTCTGCCAGGAATTTTTTTGCTTTCATAAATGTTGTGCTTTCTCACAAAAGCATATCACTATGCTCGACTATGCTGGGATACGAGCATTCTCCTTCACCAACCCTGAGCAGCCAGTCATGTCAGTGGCGCACTGAAGACCTTCTCATCTGCTTTCGTTTACAGGATGTGCATTATATCTTTCTCCAGTGATTAGCAACCTACCACCAGAAACCAAAAATCGTAGCCTAATAGCCTACATGCTCTCTCTACCGTGCGCATGAAAGCTGCATGCGCGCGTGTTGTAGATTATGTATGCTTTCCTTTTGCGATCTCATTTTTGTTTAGGCGCGCCACTGTGGCATTGGTGCCCCCTTCTTTCAATATTCTGCTTTGCGTCTGACTAGGCCTAGCGATTCCTAGCCTATGGGCTGTCCAAATAATCTAAGCATTTACAGCAACTTAATTTAGTCTTCTATGGAGAAGTGGTGCACGTCGAAAGTGCGTCCAAATTCACCTCTGTTGAACTACGCGCAAAGTATACTCACAGACATCATCATATCACATGAAAGCCCTTTCTCAGCCTTTAACACAGGGGTCTCAAACTTAAATGAGCTGGGGGCCACTTCACAAGTTGCTGTTGTAAACGGTTCGCGAGAAAAGTAACTTTAATTTAATTATATTAGGCCTGTTTGCGTGCCATAATACAAGCAGGTATAGCCTAAATGCAGTGTTAGTTATGACTCTAATCAAAAATCCTGCACTGCAAAAAATGAATTCTAACCAAGTGTTATTGATCTTATATTAAGATTAAAAAATCTATTTGGTATTGTTTTTAGTATGAAAAAACTTACCTAGCGCCCTCTCAAAAGATCATTTTGACTTAATTTAAGAAGACTTTAACTTATTTTAAGGAGTCTTATCGAGACAAATTTGCTCAACGCACTGGCAGACAAATTTGCTTGTTTTTAGGACAAATTTGCTTAACGCACTGGCAGACAAATTTGCTTGTTTTCAAGATGAGATGTCTTAAAATAAGTCAATTTGTTTTTACATTAAGTCAAATGATTTCACAAGAAAGCGCTAGGTAAGTCTCTTTATACTGAAAACAATACCAACTAGTTTTTTTTATCTTGATATAAGATTAATAACACTTGGTTAGATTTTGTTAGATAAGCAGTTTTTGCAGTGTGGTGGTGAAGTTTGAATTGCTCTATAGCTCTCTCTTTCCATTGGTGGGACTAGGATGCATGCGATGACCAGGGCAAGTGCAGTGCAGAGGCCATTAAGCGCAGCTCATGATTCAGTTTGAGTCCTCTGTTGAGTTAGAAGGGCAGTTTCACAACACTTCACGCCTACTCGGTGACCTCGAGAAACGGAGATGTGTGAAAAATCGATGGATTTTCTCCTTTAAGTAACTTCCGATGTTAAATGTGTATTGGATTGGACATCTGAAAGAAATATGTGTTTTTTTATTTCATATGGAAAATGCGCTGAAGTGGATGAAAGCTGTTTGAGGAAAATTTTACTGGTTTTACAACTAAGTTATGATGATGTTCAAAATGTATGTGGAATTGTGTTGGTATCTGTTGGTTTGATGTATTCCTGGTTCGATGTGTTTCTTCTCTGAGTAGGCCTAAATTCGCAAGGGTTAGATATTTCTGAAATTATGTTTGATGAAAAATTGCACTATGTTTGAAATACCCGCCATTTCCATTAAGATTATGACAATTAACTGCTTTCTTTGTCATTACAATTGTTATAGTTAAAATGTTATGGTAGGCATACCTCCATAAACTCCAGTTTTTCCCGGGTTTCTCCCGTATTTCAAGGTCATCTCCCAGCACCCTCCCGTTTTGTTATTTCTCCCGGAAAACTCCCGTAATTTGCATGGCCATCAAACTTCATTTTAAAATCATTGATCCATTCAGGTTGCCAGATTGTGTATAAAATACACCCTACACATACACGATCACTTAGTTTCAATTTCAACCGTTTTGTCATAGGCTAAAACCTGGCAACCCAAAACCCAAATAAGCAAGCCGGTGCCGACTGCGCAGCCTGAGTCTCGCCGTAAGCAAGCGGGCTAGTTGAATGGCCTACTCCAGAACTAGCTGTTGTGAAATTGTTGGGAATTTAATTGATTAACACATAAACTGTTATTGAGTGTTGTTGATACACTGAACTTGTGCCCTCGGAACCAGATCTGACAGCAAGCAGCTTTGGAGTTTTGGAAGTAGATGCAGGCAGGTAGCTGGCGGATACATAACTGGCATGCGTAAGGTAATGGTAAGGTAAAAGCAACGACCGAAATGCAGTGTTGAAACACGTGTATGAAACATATTAAAGGAACCATATGTAAGATTGTGGCCAAAACTGGTACTGCAATCACTTTCAAAATACTGAAGAGCGGTGTATCCCCTCCCCCTCCCCCCTGACT
>NC_055965.1:20579458-20674458 GCF_018492685.1 Alosa sapidissima | reverse complement strand
CAGACAAATAAGACTATTGCTGTGTGTCCTCAGGTGGACAACTCCTCCCTCACAGGGGAGTCTGAGCCGCAGGGCCGCACGCCCGACTTCTCCAACTCAAACCCCCTGGAGACCAGGAACATCGCCTTCTACTCCACAAACTGTGTCGACGGTGGGCAAACACAACCAACAACAACAACAACAACAACAACACAGCCCTGTGCTTTACCCTGCAACACTATACTGTGCTATACTGTACTATACTACACTATACTTCACTATAGGCTACTATACTATACAGTACTATACTATACTGTAGTATGCAACTATTCTACTATTGTACTATACTACTGTACACTATACTGTACAATATTTCACTATACTTTATACTATACTATACTATACTCTACTTTATTACACCGCTCTTCACAATGCAAGTAGAACGCTCCATTGACTTGAATGGGATTTCCCTAGCGGTCATTATTTTCGACTAATGGACCTCTGAAAAAAATAATGACCGCTGTCAATGGCAACAGAGTTTGTGATTATAATTCAGGTCTTTCACTCCGCAACTACTGGAACAGCAAAAGCACACGATGAACGGTAACAAATAGGCTATAGCCTAGTAGGCTAAAGAGTCATATCGTAGGGAGTTTATTGTTTCGTTTCGGCAAGTAGCCGTGTAATAAGCAGGATAATGTATAGAACGCCGGTCATTATTGGGAAAATAAGTCCCTTCAAGACGGAACAAGAGCCCTCCGCTGTGCGTCGGGGTCTGGTTCGCCCTGTCGGGACTTATTTTCCTAATAATGACCGGCATTCTATACATTATCCCTTACGTACTATAGTATACTATACTATATACTATTATACTATACTTTACTGTACTATACTGTGCTACACTATCGGAGGCCAGGGTGACCTGTAGCTGATGTTTTATGTTCCCTTATTATCATGTCTACATGTTCTGTGTGTTTCTTATGTGTTGTAATATTTGTCATTACTACCTGAGTGTATTGTTTTGTTTTATTGTTGGTTTCGTTCTATACTGTGCTTCTCTGTTGACGGGTATTTGATTTTAGTTAGTATAGTTAGTTTTAGTGTGCTCTCCGATATGTTGGGTGTTTTTCCATTACACCACATCAGAGTAACTTTACGATACTTTGGCTGCACATACAGTACACTGTGAATGTTTAGTCTTTAAACCATGAGCTGACAGTGTCCAATCCTGACCTGCCTGTCCTTATGTGATCCCAGGCACTGCCAAAGGCGTGGTGATCAACACCGGTGACAGGACCGTCATCGGTCGCATCGCCACACTGGCCTCCAGCCTGGAGACGGGCAAGAGCCCCATCGCCGTGGAGATAGAACACTTCATCCAGATCATCACGGGTGTGGCGGTGTTCCTAGGCGTGACCTTCCTCGTGCTGGCCCTCGTGCTGGGCTACGGCTGGCTGGAGGCCGTCATCTTCCTCATTGGCATCATTGTGGCCAACGTGCCCGAGGGACTGCTCGCCACCGTCACGGTGAGTGTGTGTGTGTGTGTTTGTGTGTGTGTGTGTGTGTGTTGTGTGAAGTGATATTGTGTGTGTGTGTGTGTGTGTGTGTTGTGTGAAGTGATATTGTGAATACCTGGTGCATGCTACTGGTCCATGGGTTTGCATATGTATTGTACTGCATTCTTAATATTTGTGTCCCTGTACCATTTTCTTCATGTGGACATAAATAAATGGTTAAAATGTGTGTGTGTGTGTGTGTGTGTGTGTGTGTGTGTGTGTGTGTGTGTGTGTGTGTGTGTATCATCATCAAAGAGGCAGCACTGAACTAAACTAAATTACAGACACCTCTCCTTAGAATTTGATTCAAAATAATATTCCTGCTAGATCCATATACTGTCCGTTTCAGCATTTCTCTGTGTTCAACTTTGTTCTACTAACGCCATCTAGTGGATGTAAACCTGTATGACGGTGTATAAAATACAAGATGCCCCTGTTGACCGTTGAGTACCAGTAGCTTTTCAGTGGAGACAAGATTCATTTTCTGGGTTGTCTCAGGCTCTTGCCTTCTGATTTTCAGGAGCATTCAGTTCAGACTGTTCTTTTTCACGCCCCTCTGACCCACTCTACTGTACTCTAAATTCTACTCTATTCTACTCTACTCTACTCTATTTTATTCTACTCTACTCCACTCTATTCTACTGTACACTACTCTACTATACTCTATTCTACTGTAGCCTACTCTACTATAATCTATTCTACTTTACTGTACTCTACAATACAGTACCTTTCTCTACTGTAATTAGTTCTTTACCCTGATATGTTTAATGTTTTCTATGCTGAAGTGTACTATACTGTACTGTATCTCTATCGTCATGAATCATTTATCGTCTTTGCTTCTCTGTGTCTGACTCTATTTAGTACTACTATACTGTTGCACTATGTTATGTGATGTTATACTATGTTACCGTCACTTGTCTCAGGTGTGTCTGACGCTGACCGCCAAGCGCATGGCGAAGAACAACTGCCTGGTGAAGAACCTGGAGGCCGTGGAGACGCTCGGTTCCACCTCCACCATCTGCTCCGACAAGACCGGCACGCTGACCCAGAACCGCATGACCGTGGCCCACATGTGGTTCGACGCACAGATCCACAGCTCTGACACCACCGAGGACCAGAGCGGCGCCTCGTTCGACTGCTCCTCTGCCACCTGGCATGCCCTGGCACGCGTGGCAGGCCTCTGCAACCGGGCCGTCTTCCTGTCTGACCAGAGCGACGTGCCCGTTATGAAGGTGCAGGAATGACATAGAGAGTGGAGAGGGGTGGGGGGGGATAACTTAGACAAAACTAAATAAACCTACATCAACAGCTCGATAGACACTGGAGCACTGTAATTCAGTGTCTTCATGTACAAGTGCATGTAGAGTCACAAGTCTCAATATCTCGCCTGTTCTCATTCATCATAATACCTTATGAATGAGTGTGAGACTCTCGAGTCTCAATTATCTGGCCTTATCTAGCCATACTACCTGATCAATGAGTGTATGTGCTTTTGTTTGATTGTTTGTTTGTTTGTGTGTTTGTTTGTGTTGTCCAGAGAGGCACAGCTGGCGACGCGTCTGAGTCTGCCCTGCTGAAGTGCATTGAGCTTCACTGTGGCCCAGTGAGTGTGATGCGGG
The DNA here is from genome assembly GCF_018492685.1 of Alosa sapidissima. Classification (NCBI taxonomy): domain Eukaryota; kingdom Metazoa; phylum Chordata; class Actinopteri; order Clupeiformes; family Clupeidae; genus Alosa; species Alosa sapidissima. The sequence continues at coordinate 20,671,304 of NC_055965.1, read as the reverse complement.
AGAGATTTCCCAAGATGGCAGAGATCCCCTTCAACTCCACCAACAAGTACCAGGTAATCAAGGCCCTCTGACACGCCTCTGACACATATCATGTAGTCATAACAGGGGTGTTTACAGTTTTTCTCAGTCGCTTTGGTGCTTTTCTCACATCACTATTAACATTTGCACAGAAGTTAGTGCAATTCTCAAAACAATTAGTGCAAACTGCAAAACCTAGTGGATGACCTGCAAAAGCACGTCACTTGCTCAAAATGGATAGTCCATTCCTCAAAAGCAGGTATTCATGTCAATGAAACTGTCAGTGTCATCAAAATGAGAAGTCTTGACACCATCGTTTATGAACAAGATAGTCAAATGGCTTTGTCATGTTTTCATTATGACAGTTCTCTCAGTGTTTTCCAATGCAAAAAAAGGTCAGAACTCGGTGACACTACCTGAACATGCTCAAGACAGCACTATACAGTACTTGTACAGCCATTTGAAAACTACAGTAAAGTTACACATTGCTGTAGTTAGGTGAGTAAGTGAGTACAAGACACTGAATGCATACATTTTTACTGTATGCTCTTTGCAATTCTACAGCACTGTGACAGAATTTGATAACTAGTTCAACAATTTTGTATGTAATGACTCAAGCAATGAAATGAAGACTATTAGTTTTATTGGGAATGACTATTCAGCATTCATAAGTATAGTTCATTTTGACTGACATGACATAAGCAAATGATAATGTTAAAAAACAGCAGATAATTGTATGAAAGCAACTGATACATGTCCAAAAGTATTTGCAATTTGTTCAGAGGAAGGAGAAATTGCTACTATGATGTGCACAAATTACTAAATGTTGTGGAGGTTGAACTAATAGTTATGAGAATTTTCATTCTGATCTGAAAAAAGCACCAAATCGACTGAGAAAAACTCTAATGCCAATTTTCATAAGATTTGATCATTAAAGCATCTTTCTTTGGAGGGGGCATTCCCTGGAGTCCTTGCAGAAATCTATAAAAATTAGGGTTGGGTTATAAGGATGTCCACCATTCTTTCGCAAAGTGATGGGAAGGTGGGTATGAACAGCCAGTCAGCATTGATGTTAGGAAAGACCCTTAACACTAGGCCATGATCAAACCTCAAGTGAGCAACTGAAATTCAAGAGGGTTACACCAGAGAGGGTTGAAGCAGAGCAAGAGGCGCAAATGTTCGACAACCTCCTAATTGCGTTGCTCTATCTTGGCTAGTAATCAAGGATCTTCGGTTACACGTGTTAGCCTATGGCTAACCAGCTCCTCTTTAGCTATAGGCAAACTTGTGTTCCAATCAATTAAGCTAAGCTAGGCTGATTGTGTTAGACTGGGAAACACAGAGAAGAGAAGGGTATGTATCCTCTTATCTAACTCAATAAATAAACAATAAATAACCCCTAACATAATCCCTAACTCATCTTAGTTGTTGTTGTTGTTGTTGTTGTTTCTATCAAGATTGCTGCTTGTAGAATTAAGAACAAAAACTTTGTCTGTTATAGCTCTCCATCCATGTCAATCCTGATACCTTGGAGTCAAAGCACCTGCTGGTCATGAAGGGAGCGCCAGAGAAGATTCTAGAACGCTGTTCCACCATCCTCATCGAGGGCAAAGAGCAGCGTCTCGACGAAGAGATGAGGGCCGCGTTCAACAACGCCTATATGGAGCTGGGAGGCAGGGGAGAGCGAGTGCTGGGTATGGAGCATCATGTATACAACAGACAGATCAGGTGTCTCATGGTCATGCAATCAGATTAAAATTTGTATGTGTGTGGGTGTGTGTGTGTGCATGCATGCAATGTGTGTGTGTGTGTGTGTTGTTGGTTTCTTCAAGGGTTTCTCACTCTTTCTCTCCCCCTCCCTCTCATACTCTCTCGATCTCTATCTACCTCTATCTACCTTTCTCATCATCGATCTCTCTCTCTCTCTCTCTTGCTCTCCAGAGCAGAAAAACATAGAAGCCACTGAACTGCACTCAGAACCAAAAAAAGTTAGCCTATATGGTCACGTCATGTTGTCATTTCTGTGCCTGGTTTCTGGTTACAGGTTTCTGTCATCTCCCCCTTCCTGACGGGCAGTTTCCCGAGGGCTTTAAGTTTGACACGGACGAGGTGAACTTCCCCACCGAGGGCCTGTGCTTCCTTGGCCTCATGTCCATGATCGACCCCCCGCGTGCTGCCGTGCCTGATGCCGTGCGCAAGTGCAGAACCGCTGGAATCAATGTATGATAAGTCTTTTGTTGTGAACCTTTAGTAACATACCAGACATTTATTTTGCTTTTACTTCAAACTGGGACATTACATTTGTCACAATATCACAATTGCAGGACTGCAGGAGTCAATGTACAATCAGTCCTTTTTTAAAGTTTTTTTTTTGGGGGGGGGTGCCTTTTGCATTTAATGAATAGGACAGTGTAAAGTGACAGAAAGTGCGTGGGAGAGAGAGAGAGAGGTGGGTGGGATTAGGAAATGACTGTGGATTTGATCCAAGGACCCTGTGGGCACTTGGACTTTAGTGAGATATAAATGCTATCGATCGAGCCACAATAAGTCATTTGTCATGAACTTTCGCTAAGATATCACACTGTTCTGTCCTCCAATGATGGGGATACACTAGCTTTTTGTTGACCAGACATTCATGTACTGACTGTGTTGCTGCCCAAGCACTACACGGGGCTCTAGACATGCTACTGCAGAACTCCAGGTTCATAAATAAAGCCGGTCTTGCATGGACATTTGGAGTCATGTACTGCCCCTATACTAACGCTCCTGTGTGCTACAGCGTTCATGTAAATATTTGCTGATGCATTACATTTTACTGATCTGTTCTCTCTTTATTTTGTATTCATGAGCATTATCTTGCTTCCATAAACTTTCTACAATGTCATACTTTTCCTACTATCATGCCAGGTCATCATGGTCACAGGTGACCACCCAATTACTGCAGGGGCCATAGCCAGGGCTGTGGGCATCATATCCGAGGGCAGTGAAACAGTGAAGGAAATGGCAGAACGACTGAACGTGCCTGTTAGCGAGATCAATCCACGGTACTCAGTGCTTGCTTGTAGATCATTAATAAGACTGTCCATCATTGAATTTAAATTCAGTAGATCTGTGTTTGTTGGCGTTTGTTGGATGGAGTCGTTAAGAGTTTGACATGACAGTTGGTTTTATGAACATTCTAAAGACTACCACCAACAGTTGCCAACTTTAGAATGTTGGAGTTTGTTGGTATTTGTTGGAGCAGTGTGCAAGCTCCTTATCACCACTGCCCATAATCACAACAAAGAATGGCCGTCTGTGTTCTCGTCCAGAGATGTGAAGGCCTGCGTGATCCACGGTGGGGAGCTGAAGGACATGACGTCCGAGCAGCTGGACGACATCCTGAGGAACCACACAGAGATTGTGTTTGCCAGAACCTCTCCGCAGCAGAAGCTCATCATCGTTGAAGGTTGTCAGCGGCAGGTAGCGATCTAAATACTGTATATAGTATGACCGTTATCATGGTGTGGTCACCTACTATGTAAGGACCACATATACACATCCCAAGTGCCCCTCTTAATTCTTGACACCTCCAACCCTTTGCATCTATTAGAACAAGGTGCATTAAATACAGTCATTTGGTTCATTTATTGGACTATTTTTTTGGAATAATGTATTTTTTCTACATACATTGAGTATAATATAAGGAATATATACAATTACATAATAGATACAAATATGAATATATTAAGTAAAATGAGATGTACATGCACACGTCTTAATATGAAACGGAAAAGAACCTTTTTCTGGTTTGCAGGGTGCTATTGTGGCAGTGACGGGTGACGGGGTCAATGACTCTCCAGCTCTGAAGAAGGCCGACATTGGCGTTGCCATGGGTATCGCTGGGTCTGACGTCTCCAAGCAGGCTGCTGACATGATCCTCTTGGATGATAACTTTGCCTCCATCGTCACAGGAGTCGAAGAGGGTACATAACTTCTTCTGTCATTGATTTTTAACTAGCTGGCTTCCCTTATCAAAAGAATAACTTAAGTGCTGACCATTCACCAAGGAGTATTTATACTATCCCATTACACATTTACACATTGTGTTTAGGGTTGAGAAAGGGGGATTATTTGTTGACCAAGGAAATACTTGTTTGACAAGTAAACTGTATCATTTATCATAATCACACATATACTAGCCTACACTGTGTAACACTTCATTTGAAGTTGAAGCAGGGATTGTGGTTAGTTTCTTTGGCCATTTCCTGCTAATCAAATGTATTTGAACCTACCATCAGGGCGTTTGATCTTTGATAACTTGAAGAAGTCCATCGCTTACACGCTGACCAGTAAAATCCCTGAGATGTCTCCGTTTCTCCTCTTCGTCATCGCTAACATCCCCCTGGCTCTTGGCACGGTCACCATCCTCTGTATCGACCTGGGCACTGACATGGTATGAAAGAGTGTTTGCTGCATGTATCCATAGATTGTCACCTCCACCCAAACATTAGAACGGGAAGATTGTACAATGGTGGACATAGGCCTACCAAGTGGGTATACTGCTTACATGTATAGAATAAACCGAACCAACTCTTGAATAAAATACATTAGTGGCTAAGTATGGCCATATTTGTGGTCATATTAACTGCTGTGTCTACTAATAGTGGAAACAACCTTTGACCTGACCGATTTTCTTATGCTATGCCTACTCTGGCTGCAAAACAAATCACTTATTGCCAGAATCTTGCTGCAATTTTGGTCTAATTTATTTTTATTGTAAGTATGTGGTACCACACTGTCTGTGCCCTTTGTCAGCCATTGAGCAAAGCTTAAAACACATATGGTTATGCTCCCAGGTTCCTGCCATCTCCCTGGCGTATGAGAAGGCGGAGAGCGACATCATGAAGAGACAACCCAGAGACCCTGTGGGGGACAAGCTGGTCAACGAGAGGCTGATTAGCGTAGCCTACGGTCAGATTGGTAAGGGTCGACTATGAGAGGCTGATTAGTGTAGCCTACGGTCAGATTGGTAAGGGTCAACTATGAGAGGCTGATTAGCGTAGCCTACGGTCAGATTGCTAAGGGTCGACTATGAGGCTGATTAGCATAGCTAATTGGTAAGGCAATTCTGCTTCCTGTTTGCTACCTTAATTGAAATTCAAGTATTTTATTGGAATTAAAGAGCCAGTTTCAATTAAATTCTGGAATTGTGCCCAATCCTGATTGGATGCAACAATAATCTTCTTCCCAGTCACTACGTTTGTTTTCCATTTCCATTGTTGTTCCAAGGAATGATCCAAGCAGTGGGAGGATTCTTCACCTACGTTGTGATCCTGGCTGAGAATGGCTTCCTGCCCATGGACCTCTTTGGAATTCGAGTCTCCTGGGAAGACAAGTACAACAACGAGCTCGAGGACAGTTATGGCCAGCAGTGGGTCAGTGTTGCAGATATGCACTAGCCCAGAGGTTCTCAAACTTTCTGGGGCTAAGGCACACCAAAGATCAAACCAAAACGTCAAGGCACACTGGCTTATGGTTACTTATTGTAAAGTATGTCACAACAGTGTTTCCCATACATTGACTTATTTGTGGCGGCCCACCACAATATCAACATTGACCACCACACAATGATTTTCCAGGTTGTACTAAATTGTGCTTAAATCTTGTTAGCATCATAACCACGCTGTGCTAATTTGTTAAAAACTGTTGCATTTAAGTTAACAAGTTGCAAACCAACCACCACAAATGGAATTCAATTCTGTGGGAAACACTGCACACACATATCTAGGCCCATAATGTTTCTCTATATAGTGTGTTCATGAACTGAGACCACAGTGATAGGCATAATATGTTCGCATGATGTTGATTGAGCTTTTTAATCAAGAAGCCGATGCATCTAAAAATAGCTCTATCGCTCGTTGGGCCCAAATTTTCTAGCAGCGCCCCTGGCCTCACGGCACAACAGTTGAGAACCACAGCACTAGCATATGTGGCAGATCCATTTCATTCATTTAATAGCTATCAAATATATGACATATCATTGCATCTCCCATATTTATGATGTCTTGATTTGTTCTATGTGGTATTTATACAATATATGACTAATACAGTAAAAGGAGTCCAGTTTACCGTACTTGCTCCACTGTATATGTACCCTAGTACCCTAACATAGACCTACTGTACAGTATGGGACATTCCAACAGTTTTCATATAGCTGTCAGACATTGTGTATGCATGTGCGTGTGTGTGTGTGTGTGTGTGTGTGTGTGTGTGTGTGTGTGTGTGTGTGAATGTGTGTGTTTGTGTGTGCTGGTGAGAAAGAAAGAGAGTGAGTGTGTGTGTATGAGAGATCTCAGTCTCATGCCGTCTTACCTCCCTCATTGTCTGGATCCTCTTGTAGACATACGAGAGCAGAAAGATTGTGGAGTACACGTGCCACACAGCGTTTTTCGTGAGCATCGTCATCGTGCAGTGGACTGACCTCATCATCTGTAAGACACGGAGATTGTCCCTCGCTCATCAAGGAATGTTCTCGTAAGCGATACATCCAACACACTCTCAAGCACTCAAGCCTTTAAACAAAGCAGCAACTTTAGAAACTGGTTAGATGGTCTAAAGATGTTTTCATTGGTTACATGTAGATGGTCTAAAGTTGTTTTCCTTGGTTAGAATCTAGATGGTCTGAAGATGTTTTCAGCTGCCATTTATGTTTAAGATTTGTCAGTATGGAGTCACACCTATTTGCTTACAACACAACACAACACAACACAACACAACACAACCTAAATGTATGTCAGATTATATTTATTTTTCATAGTATCTAAAGACTTGTTGCCATGGTTTACTCTCACCATCTCCTTTAACCCTTCACACACACAGGAATAAAGTCCTCATTTTCGGCCTGTGCGAGGAGACAGCTCTGGCCGCCTTTCTCTCCTACTGTCCAGGCATGGATGTTGCCCTGAGGATGTACCCTCTCAAGTGAGTATATGGCTGAATAGATATATAAATACTATACTGTACTAATTCTATTATTATTTACCCCAATATAGTACACTGCGATGAAACACTTGAAATTTAAAATGACATTTAAACCTTGCTTTGTTGTTGTTTCAGACCATTGTGGTGGTTCTGTGCTATGCCCTATTCACTGCTCATCTTCATCTATGATGAAGTGAGGAAATATATCTTGCGGAGAAACCCAGGAGGTGAGTATCTCTCTCTCTCTCTCTCTCTCTCTCTCTCTCTCTCTCGCACGCACACACTCACACACACATGCGCACAAACACATGCGGTCACATACACACACACACACACACACACACACACACACACACACCCTTCCATCTTCTCTGTGTGTGTGTGTGTGTGTATTACTGTCCCATAATGTACAGAGAATGAGCTTGTGGAAAATAAAAATACAGGTTATGGCATTAGGTCTTTATCATGGACTGTATTATGAATAGTAAGCTAACTAAGATACTGTTTGCCTCTTTTTCAGGCTGGGTGGAGAAGGAAACATATTATTAAAGATCAAAAGACGGACTCCAACAGTTTATTACACCCCTAAACTTATAAATCTCCACTCTGTTTCTCTACTCTGTATACATTCACAGGTTTCTTCACAATAAAGTATCCTCATGGCCTTAAAATGGCTTAAGCATAACTTTACACCTCCTTCCTCTTTTCTGTCTGAATTGTCCCACCCCCATGAAGGTCATAAAGGACTGGATGAATTTGCATATTGAGGCTGTTATTGGCCAAGATCCAACGCAGAAATCCTCTGCAATGTCACTTATTGCCTATTTTGCTCATGATAGGCTATGCCTAGTAAAAACATAGCAGACATCATATGATTTTAACAAAGTTTAAAAACTTGATTTTTACTGGAGGTGCCTTGAAATAAATCATCACATCTACAAGTGTCTCTATCTCATCGTAACATTTTGTTTTTCTATGTGTAAAAAGTTGACAGAGATGGTGTTAGATGCAAGTCAAAAATAAGCATGGCTCCAAACGCTATTTAGGATTCAGTTTTGTCTGCATTGACATATGGTAAACTATCTAGATCAGATTAGACACATTTGTTCCCCTTTCAAATAACCTTAATGATCGGCCATATAACATAGACAATATTCTAGCACTATTGCTGCTGGAAATGGGTGATGTTAAATGGAATGTGTAACTGCAACCTGCAACCATGGTAAATGTTGGGAAAAAGAGGTACTTTTTCAGCATTTTATCTTAGTTTCACAATAAAAAAAAAGATGTGGAAACATCCAACCTGGAAGGTAAGCTAGTTTATCAAAGGGGAAACAACTTTTATTAAGAACATATTAGCCTATAGGTTTCCATTTAATGCAAGATTAATAGAGCTGGGGGTTATTTTTATTTCACACACAAAATCTTGAGGTTGGGGCGAGGCCCAGGCCCAAAGGATGCCCATGTTCAGATGATTTAGCCTATGCAGGTAGTTAGTCCTACCATTGCCCAACTGTACAATTTAATTTCAATTTCAATCATAGCTGTTTTTTAAGTTTCCTTTTTGCCAGGAAGGGAATTCGATTTAGAAGGCACATAGGGAGACTGGGCTTCATAACGTCGCCAGTACTGGACACATGGGATCGTGTTGTAGCCAAAGATTTTCAAATTGTATGAAAGTAGGAAAGCTTTAGCGTCTCCAAATGTGTTCTCACTTCAGCCCAGTAGACGGCAGTAATGCGCAAGATTACAAACTGCTAATACAGTCAACAGAGGAAGTCACTCTCCAATAAGACTACTTGCTTCAGTGGGTGCCTTGGCTCGAAGAGCTCTGATTTAATTACTGAAGCCACATTTTTGAATCTATTGTAGCCTACGTTATAGGATCGTCTAAAAGCCTATTTAAGAAACGGTAAGCCTTATTATATTTTGCTAAGTTTGACTTGGTGAATGTGGGCCTATCGGACGGGTTAGTGAAGATGACGTTACGTTTTTGAGGAATGTGAATGGAATTCCTACATGCAGCAGGGATGATGTGCTATGTCGAGGGTAGCCTAAGAGAAATGTTTGCATGTCGGGCTTTACATTAAAAAGTAAGTTGAAATAAGTAAGTAAGGTGACACCTTAACGCGCTAGTAAATATATGGATAATTGTTATATTCTTCATGTGCTACCCATATAATGGCCCAATATAGTCATTGGTTCACAGATGTATGCTGTCTTGCCGTGTGTTCGATTAGTGTGCAACAAATGATGTTTTATAAACAAAGTTCGGGTGGAGCCTTCGGGATGATTGACAGCAATTAACTCACCCACTGCCGCTGCAGGGTAGGCCTATTTAAGCCGACCTCCTTTTCCATACGTCACACGCTCCGACGTTCGCGAAATCATTCAGTCTGCGTATCGTTCGCATTGACAAGACAGCTCTCATGGAACTGGAAATCCACCCAGCGCCAGCAAGGCGTTGACCCTACCCACTGGACAGTGGCTCGCATCCGCAGCACTCTCCATTCCCGCGGCATCGCGATGCCGCATGTCGGATAGGAAGTTCCATCTCCTCCGCCTTCTAACGCAGTCGGATAACCCGGTCTTTTCGCCCTCCCGCTCCCTCACTTTGTTTTCCTCCCCAGACCAGGAAGCAAGCTGCTCCTTCTGGCATCCCGACGCGGTTCCTTCCGCCGGCCATTCAGCCGGACGAAGCACACACCACCAGCCACCTCGCGAACCGGGCACGCCGACAGCACTTTCCGGCACCACACGCTTCAGAGCGTATCATTCCGCTGCTTCAGCCACAGCCACTGCCACGTCAGCGGCTCAGGCCCATTCCCGCCGGATCTCCGCCGTATTTCCGGGTCCAGCCCCACTTTTCCAGACGGCCCCGGTAGCGACAGCGTCGCTACTCCCCCCCCCCCACTCCTTCTTTCCCTCCCCCATCCACCTCCCCTAGCCAGGACTCGGTCCAGGCCTGCCCCACCTCCAGTCGTTCCGACGACTGCTCCCTCCCTCCCCCCTCTCCCCCTCCCCTTTCCATCCCGGGAGCCACGTCTGTACAGCACGCCTCAACTCACGAAGCGTCAGCTCGAAGAGTCACCTCACTAGCTCCCCATCTCTCTTATGAGTTAGCGAGCACCTGGTCTTAGTCGGCGCCGATAGCGACAGCGTCGCTACTCCCCCCTAACCCTCTTTCCTTCCCCGTCCCACTTCCCGCGACCCTGTCCCAGGTTGCTCCCCTTCCGGTCGCGTCAGCGACCGCTCCCTCCCTCCCCCCTCTTCTCCCTTCCCATCTCTTCCCCGGCTCCGCGCTAGACCAGCCCGCAGCAGCGGGTCATCAGCACTCCGCGAGTGCTTCGGACCACGACGTCCCGTTCCGGCAGCAAAACTATTCTTTAGCCACAGCACAGGCCCTGCCACCGCCTCCTCACGCTGCAGCATTCGAACCACCACCCGTCACAGCGCCCACCAGGAACCTCATCTTGTCAGGTGCAGACGTAGACCTTTCTACCATTCTTCCCTCCCTTCCTATTCCCTCTCATAACCGGGATCTAGTTTGCGGCGAACTGGTTTTTCTCTAAAAAAAAAAAAAAAAAGATTCTGGCCCAGCATCAAAAAACCCTGTCATTTCCCGAGTTCACCATAGCTTTTGCCAACTACACAGAAGTCGTCTGTTTCGTGTTCTCCAGTCGACGCAGATGACTAAGCTAAATGACTACCCGGCCATCATCGCCGGCCTAGCCGTATCCTACGGTGGAGCTCATTTTCATACGTAGGCTACCACCGGCTGTTTTCAGCAAAATGCGCTGCCAGAGTCGGCCTCTGGAACTAAAACCCCTACTGGGGCGCGCTCGATATGGAGCTCCATAACCGCGTTTTCCTAGGACTTAAGCCATCTTGTCCCCTCTGCAATAGCCCCAGTCACGGCGCGGCCGAGTGTCCACTAGTCAACCCCGACCATCAATTCCCCAGCACCAGCTCCACAGCCCCTAAATCCTCTTCCTATGTTCCCCGCATCCCCGATGCTACGGCAGGAGAAGCCAGGGAAGAGGACGAGCGTTCCTGGAAAGGTCGAGAAAATCTGCCGAAGATTTAACTTCGCTCAGTGTCGCCAATCCTCCTGCCGTTACCTCCACGTTTGCAGCTACTGCGCAGGCGCCCATGCCAAGTCAGTCTGTTCCGCACTCAAGAACATATATAAAAAGTTTAAAAAGTATCTCTCTACTCCAATCATTGTTTCTGCTCTCCATTCAGAACTTCAGTCCAATCCAAATAGGGGATTTTGCGATTATTTGACTTCAGGGTTGAAGCACGGGTTCCATCCAGGTGTTTTAGCAAGACCTACAGAGTCTTTCGTTTGTAAAAACCTACAATCTGCCGTCAAAGATCCGGAGGTAGTCACCTCACTCCTAAGCAAAGAGGTCGAATCTGGTTTTACGATCGGTCCGTTCACCATGCCTCCATTCCCAGTCTACAGGATCAACCCCATAGGCGTAGCTACGCGCAAATACTCAAGAAAAAAGAGACTTATCATCGACCTCTCAGCTCCGCACAATAGTACCACTCCCAGCATTAACAGTCTGATTCCACTAGAAGAGTTCTCGCTGCACTACCACTCTGTCGATGACGCTATCGCTCTGATCAAAAAGGCAGGTAGACGTTGCTGGCTAGCTAAAGCGGACATCACCTCAGCCTTCAAAGTCATGCCCATTGATCTCGAATTCTGGAGTCAAATGGCATAGGAGATACTATTTTGCAGTTCGCCTCACCTTCGGCTGCCGCAGCAGTCCCAAAATTTTCGATACGCTATCAGAAGCCCTGTGCTGGATTCTCCTAAATAACTATAAGCTCCCATTTCTCGTTCATCTTCTGGACGACTTTCTAGTAGTTATCCCCCATTCCTACCCACCGGCCCTAGGCATCTCTACGCTAACTGACGTATTCAACAAACTGGGAGTCCCACTCTCAGAAGAGAGAACGTGCGGTCCCTTATCCAGACTCGAATTCCTCGGCATCATTTTAGATACCGAAGAATTCTCTTCATCTCTCCCCAAAGAGAAAAAAAAAAAAAAAAAAAAAAAAAAAAAAAAAAAAAAAAAAAAAAAAAAAGACAGAATCTCTTTACTGTTGAACGAGTTTATAACCTCACCATCTCACACCAAACAAGAAGTTCTCTCCCTTCTAGGCCACCTCAATTTCGCCATGCGAATCATTCCCCAGGGCCGCCCTTTCATCTCGCATCTCCTAAACTGCGCCTCAGCATCCCCATCTCTCGAAGACGTAGTATATCTAGATGCCCAGTGCCTGGCCGATCTCAAACTCTGGAGGATGTTTTTAGACGAATGGAATGGTTTGTGCATGTTCTACGACGACTGCCAATCATATCCAGAAGACCTCCAGCTGTACACAGACGCAGCCCCCTCAATAGGCTTCGGAGGCTTTTTCAAAGGGCGCTGGTTTGCATCCCCTTGGCCACTAGAGTTCAGAGCGCTAATAACGGGAAACGAATCGTCAGCCGTGTTCGAACTCTACCCCGTAGTCATTGCGGCCCTACTCTGGGGGAAGGAGTGGACCTCCAAGAGCGTGCTAATCCACAGCGACAACGAAGCCGTAGTGCACGTCATAAATAACTCGCGCTCAAAATCGCCTGCGCTTTCCCCTCTTATTAGGCGTCTAATCTGGATAGCAGCCAGCTACCAGTTCATCATAAGAGCCGCGCACGTCCCCGGTTGCCACAATGAAATTGCTGACTCTCTTTCTCGTCTTAATTTCCAGAGATTCAGAAGCTTGGCTCCAGAGGCGGACCCGTACCCTACTCCACTCCCCAGCTTTTCGGAGACCATCTTCCTATAAACCACCCCCTCAGTTATCTTCAGCCCATCACGGCCGACCTAGCCCTCCAAGCCCTCGCACCCAGGACCATGCAGTCCTACTGGACTGCTTGGTCGTGCTTCAAACAGTTCCATGCAAAGCACTCACTACCATTTCCCAGTTTCGATGCAGTCACCATATTATCATTTATCACCTACGCCCACACTTCACTCGGGATCAAGTCTCTTCCATTAGAGTCTACCTAGCTGGCATTCATTTCTTCTACAAACGCCCCCACGGCTCCGAATGCCCCTTCTCCGACACCAGGATAGGCTTGTTAATTAAAGGTATCCGTAGGCAACATCCAGTCCCCCAAGACTCCCGCCTTCCCATTACCTCAAGCATTCTCGCCACCTGCCTCGCTACCCTTCGCAAAGGGTTCATGTCACCGCATTCCGATTCCACCATCTCCGTTATGTTTCTACTGGCCTTTTTGGGCTGCTGAGATGTAGCGAGTTTACATGCCCTTCGTCTCTCTTCGTTCCCGATGTCCACCCGTGCATCGCAGATCTAGAGCAGCTAGACCAAGACACCATTCGATTTACCATCAAACAGAGTAAAACCGATCAGTCCCGAAAGGACACTCCATATCCATTTAACTCCGCCTCAGATCTTCAGCCTTTCCAATAACTATCTCACTACATCTCATATCGGTCAGCTCAAGCTTCGTCTACTAGCCCGCCCTTCGTGTCAGACGAAGGGCTACCCATCACTCGCCACAGATTCCAGACACTCTTAAAAACCATTCTAGTCAAATCTGGTTTTTCCCGCGGATCGCTACTCCGCACACTCCTTCAGGATAGGAGCTGCCACAACAGCTGCGCTCAACGGCTTATCGGAGCAACAAATTAAAATACTGGGCCGTTGGTCCTCGGATGCCTACCAGTCTTACATCCGCTCCATCTAGCGGATTTACGACTCGCTCAGCAAGCACTTATGTAGTTGGTAGCGGCCTTTCTCTGTGATCTTTTGGGGTGCAAGCGGTCATCGCTCTATCGCGATATCCGCTCCAGGCACTCCAGGACCACGGACAGCTACCTTGCCAAACACGCACTTCTCCCATACATTCTAGTCTAGCTGAAGCAATCATATAGAAGGGCGAACTAGTGAAATGATGTTTTATAAACAAAGTTCGGGTGGAGCCTTCGGGATGATTGACAGCAATTAACTCACCCACTGCCGCTGCAGGGTAGGCCTATTTAAGCCGACCTCCTTTTCCATACGTCACACGCTCCGACGTTCGCGAAATCATCCCCCCTCCTCCCCCTACTCCTCCATTTCACCAATTGCCCTGTTACTCATCCTCCTTACACAGGGGGGTGCAAGCGGTCATCGCTCTATCGCGATATCCGCTCCAGGCACTCCAGGACCACGGACAGCTACCTTGCCAAACACGCACTTCTCCCATACATTCTAGTCTAGCTGAAGCAATCATATAGAAGGGCGAACTAGTGAATCGTCATTTAGGCTACGCGAGAAAACTCGTAAAAAAGGGAGGTCGTTTTGTGAAACTGCTGAAACTCATGCTATAAGCAACGTTATCGTAGGCACGTAGGCTACACTACCATATTCAGTGGTAGCCCTTTTCTGTATACTGCATGTTTGATCTATTGTGTAACACCTTCACTCAGTGTATGCCTTTGCACACTCAAAAAATGCAATAATAACTCAGTATGAAATACATATTTAAAAACAATTTGCACTAGGCCTAATACCTTTTCAAGTAGGCCCACGCCTAACACAGGGGCGCCTGCAGGTACATGCGTAGATGCACTGTGCAAAGGTAAATCAGGCTGTTCAGCTAGTATGAGTAGCGAAAGAGAGGACTGGGTGGTTTATGCACAGAAATAGATATTCACAACGATATTAGCCAGCTCATATATTTTCAAGGGAAAGTCAGCTGTGTTGTGTTGTTGGTGGATAAATAAAGTGATGCTAAAGTGGAAGTGATGAATGGAGTGGCTAAAGAGCTGGGCTAGCATGCAGTAGCCTGGAAAGTTGTGGGTTCAATACCCGGCTTCCATCATTGTACCCTTCAGCAAGGCACTTAGCCCCCGGGTTATATACTGGGACAATGGCTCTTGTAATATAATTGACATAATGTAGGTTGCTTTGGATAAAAAGCATCTGCTAAACGTAAATGTGAAATTATTTTAATTAAAGTTTAAATTAAATAAAAATGTAATTTAAGTTTCAGCTCTGTGAAGGGGCCGCTGAACACTACTCTTTCCCTCTGTGTTGGTCATCGTCTAAATTCAATTTGACCATAAACTTTCATACTTTGTCCTCTAATGAACAAATATGGACAAAATGGATTGTGAATAAAGACACGACATGAGAGTGGAGGACTCCACTTTCGACATTCAATTACATGTATGATGTGACCGTGCACTCGTGTTGGCCCCACACACATTATGTTAAGAGACGACCTTGTCATATATAGGCTTATAGGCATGCAACACCAAAGTAGCACCCATCCCTCACCAGAACTGTCACACCTAACTCCACAGAGACCACTGACAGCACCTACCGCGTCCCCACACTCCTCCCCCAACACTTGCATGCACACAAACAAACAATCATCCAAGTCAGAAAAAACATACATAAAATATACATTTGTACAAATCCGAACGTGAAATGAAAGGGAAGTCGAAGCCCCGAACTACGGGAAAGGTTGCCTTATAAAGGAGGAAAACTCTCCTAATAAATCATTGACTGCTTAAAATACATAAGTTACAGACATTATGGGATCTCAAATTCAATCTACACACAGTATACATCATACATTCAGGTATAATTCTTATAAAGTTATGGTTATGGGATTTGGCAGACGCCTTTGTCCAAAGCGACACACACAAAAACAATATAATATTTTTAATTTAGCAGAGAACAGATTAGAATGTTTGTGAAACTATAATAAGGAGAATAGCAATAATAAACAGCAATGTCAATTCAATCAATAATATAAAAACAATAACATGGTTAGACTACATTAAGGAGCATATCAATAATAAACAATAATGTCAAATTAATCAACAGCCTAATGGAAATAAAACAATATTATACAAACCATAACGCAAAAGAAGCACTTAAAGAACTAAGTGCATGTTGAACAGGAATGTCTTTAGACCCCTCTTAAACGACCCACTCGAGTGTCATTCCACCAACTTGGTTACCTTTTCTCATTTATGTAAGTTTGCATTATCATACATGGTATTGGTATAGGTTACAATAGTATATGCCTCAATATGAAACCCTTTAATCATTCAGTTCAAAGATAAAATGCAGTACAGCATAGCACTATGATGAGCACTTTGCATACAACTGTAGACTTACAGCACGCACGGCCCGACAGGTCCACAGTTTTACGACAATATGCACAGAGTCCAAAAGCATACAGTGTTTGCACCTTTACAGCTGTGACCGCCTCCACTTTTTTGGGAAGAATTTCCACAAAATTGTAGAGTCCTCATGGGAATGTTTGTCCATTTATTCAGAAGAGTGTCTGTGAGGTATAGTATAAGTATATATACTTTTTTGATCCCGTGAGGGAAATTTGGTCTCTGCATTTAACCCAATCAGTGAATTAGTGAAACACAAACAGCACACAGTGAACACACAGTGAGGTGAAGCACACACTAATCCCGGCGCAGTGAGCTGCCTGCTACAACAGCGGCGCTCGGGGAGCAGTGAGGGGTTAGGTGCCTTGCTCAAGGGCACTTCAGTCGGGGCTCGAACCGGCAACCCTCCGGTTACAAGTCCAGAGTGCTAACCAGTGGGCCACGGCTGCCCCACCTTATACCTTGATATAGAAGACAAAGAATGATGCATCATATGAAATTTTCAACAATGTGTGACTCAAACACTGGTCTCTGGTAGCGACATTACACTTTATCTGCCACTCATCTGTAGCTGGTCTTGTGTGGTATTCTGAAACATCCTTGAATTCAGGACCATTATCGCTTGTTTCAATTTGGGACCTTGCAGTCTGAATTGCTGTTTGTTTATTCAAAGTCTAAAGACAGTCCAAAGTAGCCTGGGCTATTCGAAGTTTCAATTTATTGCAATAACATATATAATATATATAATTTTTACGTAATTTTTGAATAACCACTGCATACCCGTGTTGGCCTGTTGCAAAATCCACAGAATCATTTTATGCAAGCAAACTGCATACAGGGAGTCTTTATTGTTGATGTCAGACATGATCATAATCAACCAAACATCTTGCATCTTGACCCGTGATTTAGTGCTGCCAAAAACTCAAAACCTGTACATTTAACAATATATTTTGCATTACTTATCCAAACTACGTCAAACTTGGCACTGCACTTACTCGTGCCCATAGCAAGACACCTGTCAAGTTTAAAATCAATCGGACTAATGGTTCGACAGATATGCGAGCCTACAGTGCTGTTTGAGAGGGGGAGTGGAAACAGTAAAGCGGAGAAAGCCAATTTGTGGTTCTATTACCGATATATTTAACAATATCTTTAGCATTACTAATCTAAACGTCAAACTTGGCACTGCATATACTTGTGCCCGTTGCAAGACCACTGTCAAGTTTGAAATCTATCAGTAACAGTTCAACAGATATGCAAATAACACACACACAGACAGACTGATGTTCCTGTAATTTATAGATAGATGCTAGTGATGTGGCTAACTAACTTAGGTCCTCTCAATATCATCAGAAAATGAATGGGATGACAGTCGAAAGAGGCGATGACAAGTGCTGTTATAAATTTACTCGATATAACCGTGTTTATGTTTCACAAATAGACCAACAATGAAGTTGGCCTCCATCACTCAACCAATGCAAACTTTATTTTAACTCTGGACATAACAAAGCTGGTGACCATGAGCTCTAAGATTAACGTTGGCTTACTGCAGTAAAAACCAAGCATGTCTGATAAACATTCTCAGGTTTATAGAGTGCGGTAGACACTACCGTCATTTTGTATGCATTCAATTAGCATTTTTGCATGTTCCGGTTCGTAAGAAAAAATCCTCTGAATGGGCTTTCGGGAATCATAAAAATGTATGCCCCCCCAATAGTTAATAAACTGCTCGCGAGTCCCTGCGTTTATATCCTTTTAATAAAATCAGCGTGTATGTTGTCTCCGTGAGGACTTTAGATCTACTATGCCTCTGCTACCAGCGAAAAACATTAAACTACAAACTGTCTCCCGCTCTGTCTCCTAGCTGTGCGTCACAAGGCAAGTAGCTTGTTAGCTTTACTGAGCAAGGATAATAACTTTTCCCACAACAGTCACGCTGTTAAATAAAGTTAACATGTCGACGTTAAATAAAGTTAACATGACTGCAATGTAAAGTTACATAAGAAGTCGAGGGGAGTGAATGAAGAGTCATCTGTAACAATGGATACCTCTCTACCGTCCTGCAGGTTGCACCAGGCAAGTAGCGCGCTGTAGTCCACACTATTTTCGCTGTAGCATTTTTGTAGCAACATCTTCATTCTTATATGAAACAAGACTACAGTTTGTGACAAAATACGAATAGTAAATATATATAACGCCAATGCCAACGCCAATGTTTTCGATGGCTGTTGTTTCGTTCAGACCTTATTTGAACCGTATTACCAAACATTTCATTCATTTTCCCATAGAGATTTTTTCTTACAAACCAAGAAGCGTTAAAATGCTAATGCTAAAAATGACAAGCTACCATGTGACTACCACACTCTATTTAGGTTTACAGAAGAAATGAAGAAATTACATTTCACATGTTCATCCTACCATGAACAGACAGACCACTTCAGAGAGCTATGAAACTAATAAACTGCAATACGTTGTTGTTGTGTTGGCTAGGAAGTGGAATCAAGTCAAGCAGTGTCTTGCAGCAAGTAGCTGCGCCATCTAGTGGACAAACAACGTAACAACAATACTGGAAATCCAAATGAAGGATCAATATTCAGTTTTCTTTTATTTAATTTAGAAATGTTTATCGACCGTTTTAAATTCCGATACCGATAGTTTGGAAAATGCCTAATATCGGCACGCCACTAAATCGGTTGGCTTCCACCTTTTAATGATTGATATGTGTATGTCGTACAAGCACTAGTACAAATCATTCAAGATGTGATAGACGTCCTCTAAGATGATAAGAAGATAATTCAATTTGCTATGTGCTTAGAAGAAACTGTTGACCTTAACTATTAAGCTCAGCACTTGTGTTGAAATGGCAGGACTCTGGTATCTAACACAATCTGAGTACTGTTACTCTTTATAATGCAGTGTTTCCCCTAGAATTTTTTCCAGCAACGGTGCTGTTGATCGTAGGATACAGTGCTGTGTATAAGTTAAGACATTTATATATAATGTATTTATTTACGATACATGATGCATTAAAAATAATTTATGTCCTATTTTTTTTTTTATTAAGGCATTAAGACAAAAGGCAAAATATGTTTTTATTCCTCCCTTTAGTCAATTTCAGCATGGGTGTCTTAACTTTTGCACAGCACTGTATAAACTACATAGACTTCTCTTTCATGCCATTACACTGTATTGGTGCTGTGCAAGTCGAATTGAGTGCCTGTCACTTTAATGCCGTGACGGCGCGTGACGCTGGCTTGATTCTCACGGTTTTAAGCTAACTTAGTAGCGTTGTTGTGCATGGTGCATAAGAATATGTGGATGAAATTAATTATGTTTCCCATGTCATTTGGTAAAATAAATGGTCAAAAATTAAAAGAAAATTCACTTGGATTATAGCAGATAAGTGTCTTGTATCATATCTATAATTTTGATGAGCTATACAGGAATTACAAACTATCTCAGATGTAAATGCTTGCGTATCCTATTACTCAAATTCAATTAAACCCACCAATAGGGTAGCTAGACCTTAGTTTCACAGCCTAGGTATGTTAGCAACACAGGGCTTGAAAGCATTGCCTGTATCACAAACAAAAACTAAAACAATGCGTGGATTTATCTGGGAATAGGCTACTGAAGGTAGGGGCGAGCTATCTCGCTGGCGTGTTTAATTTGGTTCCTTGGTTAACATAATGTAGGCTACGTTTTTTTGCACAAAATTGCGTCTGCTAATAAACTTAAACATAAACATAAACACAAACAAGCGTGATCTCCTGTGGAATCCCTGACTGCGCCTTCAACGTTAGCCTACTATTATTTGTTGACATGAAACCTGAAACGAACGGCAGCTGTTCCTGAAGTTCACTTGCGTCTATTTTTTTTTTTTAATTAGGCAACTCTTTTTGCAGTGGCGCTTGAATTCCAGGAGCGGCGCTGCGCCGCTGATGAATACATTGTAGGGGAAACACTGTAATGCATACACATCCCAGCAATAAGTACACCATGGTTAAGGATATAAGTTTTTATCTTTTTTTTCCTTCGATTTTTGTGTTGTCAGCTGCCTATACTTGAAGGATGGAGGCGGACAATGAGACCTCGACACACTGGGGAGGACAAGACAGAGGGGAAAAGCAAAGACTCTGCTCAAGCAGGAGTTTGGCTGACTCCGGATCCCCTAAAAAACATCAGGGAGCTCAGAAAATAAGGTCGTATGACTGCTTTCGGTGCGGGAGAAGTTACTCTAATTCTTCGCACCTCAGTCGCCATCAGAAAACTCATTCCGAAGAGAAACCTTACCTCTGCTCAGATTGTGGGAAAGCGTTTATAGAGTTGAGTAAAATGAATGAACACAAGAGAGTTCACTCTGGAGGTAATAAATCTTATAATGTTACATGCCCACAATGTGGGAGACTTTTTTCCAATCCATCTAACCTCATTCGTCATCAGAAAACTCATACTGGAGATAAACCTTATACGTGCCTGCAGTGTGGGAAAAGTTTCTCCAGTGCATCAAATCTCACTCGCCATCAGAAAAATCATAGCGAAGAGAAGCCTTACTGTTGCTCAGCTTGTGGGAAAGCCTTTTCTAAGTTGAGTAAAATGGAAGAACACCAGAGAATCCACACTGGAGAGAAGCCTTATGTGTGCCTGCAGTGTGGGAAAGGTTTCTCAAAGCCATCGTTTCTCACTAGTCATCAGAAGAGTCATACTGAAGAGAAATCTTACTGCTGCTCAGATTGTG
The DNA here is from genome assembly GCF_018492685.1 of Alosa sapidissima. Taxonomy (NCBI): domain Eukaryota; kingdom Metazoa; phylum Chordata; class Actinopteri; order Clupeiformes; family Clupeidae; genus Alosa; species Alosa sapidissima. Next base: position 20,650,382 of record NC_055965.1, on the reverse strand, counting down.
GGAAAGACTTTTGCAATGGGACTAGATTGAGATTACACCAAAGAGTCCACACTGGAGAGAAGCCTTATAAATGTACATCTTGTGGGAAAAGGTTCACCTTCATGAACGGTCTTACAGTACACCAGAGGATTCACACTGGAGAGAAACCGTATCCTTGCACAGAGTGTGGAAAGAGATTTACTACCTCAAGTGCTGTAATAAGTCATCGCAAAGTGCACAGTAAAGACAAACCGTATGTCTGCACACAGTGTGGGAGTAGGTTTGCGAGATTAGCTGAATGGAAAACCCATAACAGGCTTCACACTGGAGAGAAACCTTACCATTGCACTCAGTGTGACAAACTTTTTTCTCAGCCTTCTCATCTAAAAACTCATTTGAGGATGCATGCTGGAGAGAAGCTCTTTCACTGCACACATTGTAACAAAGACTTTTCTCAGAGTAGCCATCTGAAGGTCCACCTGATGATACACACTGGAGAAAAGCCTCATCAGTGCCCTCAGTGTGGAAAGTCTTTTGCCTTATCGGGCACTCTTAAGTGTCACCTCAGAGTCCACACTGGAGAGAAACCGTACCCCTGCTCTGAATGTGGAAAGTGCTTTTCTCAGTGTAGTGAACGTAACACTCACGAACGAAAAAAGAACTGTAGTAACTCAGATGGCCTTCAAAGACATCTGAAAATACAGGGAAAACGCTGATGGATTCGTCAGTGGCCACTCAATGTATTACTTTTCGTTTACAACAATGTGTTTTGCAAAGAGAGAATGACTTGGCATTTAGTCAGAATACCATGAAGGTTCTAATGTGATGTTTGTTTATCTTATCTAATTTGATAAGGTCTTATGATTTACCCTGGTTACTTGTTTTCATTAATTTGGTCCCTGCGCATATATTGCACACATATCCACATATATATAGGCTATATTATTAAGATACAAGATTTTAAATGCATCATCACCCCCTAAAATATCTGTATTGCTTATCTGTAGATCTATTTTGTTCTATTTTTGTTCTATACAATATGTGTGATCCATTTGTGTCCTCAGTATATATTATATAGAAAAATACACAGCTGATGCAAGGTTTGGAATCACAATAATGTCAATTTGAAAGAATTTTTTTTTTTTTTTTATAAATAACCTTGGTTTAGGATTGATGGTTAGAATTATTTAAAAATAAATAAATAATTTGTCTATTTATGTGATATAAAAAGCCGCCCATCATACCTGTCTTTCATTAAAGCATGGTGTTAACTAACTAATTGCCACCAGCTTTTTGATGTAACCTTGCAGTGCTGTTCAAGTCAGCTTCATAAATCACATGAGCAGCGATAGAAAGACATTTTGCTAGAAATACATCTTTATTTCTGATTCAGATTATTTTATGAAGTCAACAATTATTAGTAATCATTTGAAAGTCTTTGAAGCAAAAATGAATGTGTAGTTCAGGAACAAATAAAATGATGAAAATAAACAAACGAAAGAAATACATCTGCTGCATTACTTGTTTTAAGAGGACCAATTCGCAAACAATAAAGACAACAGATTATGCAGTGTATTGTGCCGGATTTGATTTTCTTATTTCTGATCAGTATTGGAAGTAAATAAATGCAGTACACACACCCGTACACATGATGACAGAACTTCTAATATGTTTTTTTCCCACTTGCATAGTTTAGGTAGGACCAGTGGTGGGTATAACGGGCTACAAGTAAAGTGAACAGCACCTTTCCATATTCCTTTCTTTAAAATTGTACATGTACTTCTACTCTTACTCAAGTAAGTTTTTGAGCCACACATCTACTCTTTACTCCACTACAGTTTCGAGTAGAAGTTTATTATCGAATGATAAAGTATCTCGAGGGAGAAAAGCGCATCCCTCCCTCGGTGCACAGCAGTGTGGGAGAAAAGAAACAGGGCTACAGAATGCATTGCTACGTTGCCACCTGATTATGAAGTTAATGACTGGCCTATGTAGACTCAGACGATGTTGTAGCCTACTACACAGATATTTTATATATCTAACAGCTCAGTGAAGGCAATGACATCCTGCCAGCTGCTGCATCTTCTGGTGAGATTGCCAAAGTAGCAACAAGACAAGAGGTATGACATGACACAGAAACTTATATCCTATATTCATTTCTGGCCAGCATCTTTCAACAATCGCATTGGACAAGGAAAGTAGGCCTACAACTTAATTCACAAGCAAAGCAAATGCACTGAAAATCAAGCACACAAGTTAGAAAAAACTAGCATTTGTTTATGTAGCCTCAATGATGTCAGTGCAGGACATACAGTATAATCCATGGGCCAGATGAGGTGTCTGTACCACTCAAGGTGGCAAAGGTTGCTTATACTTTTTGAAAAGATGCATGAGATGTCGGTACCACTCAAGGTGGCAAAGGTTGCTTATACTTTTTGAAAAGATACATGTCTGTAGTTTGCATTTTTGTATGATAACCCTTCTGGAGTCACAGCTAAATTAGTGTTATCAGCTGTTAAAATTACCCTCCCTACCCTACCCTCCCATTGAAAAAACACATTTTTGATACCGGTGCCTATTTTGCTATTGGCCTTTATTAAAGACGTATTTGCATATCTGATTTGCAAGGGACTAGTTTTTGGTAAGGCCCCTAAAGTCATTTCCCAATCCCACCCCATCTCTCTCCCACTCTCTTCCTGACAATTTTCACCGTGTTTTCAATATGAAAGAATGTTTGTTTAAGCCTATGGAAAGGCTTACCTTTTGTGTACTTTAATTTCAGTGTAATTGTTATACTAAGAATATTTTTCTTTTGTCTTTTGACTCAGCTGCTTACACTTGAAAGATGGAGGATGCCAATAAGCGTGTCAAGACCTCGACCCACAGGAGAGGACAAGATGGAGGAGAAAAGCGCAGACGTTGCTCAAAGAGGACCAACTCTGGATCCCTGAAAACAGATCGGGGGATACAGAAAGGGAGGTGCTATGACTGTTCACAGTGTGGGAAAAGTTTCTCCAGTACATCGCACCTCAATCGCCATCAGAAAACTCATACAGGAGAAAAACCTTGTATGTGCTTGCAGTGTGGGAAACGTTTCTCGAATGCATCTAACCTCGCTCGCCATCAAAAAACGCATATCGAAGTGAAACGTTACCACTGCTCAGATTGTGGGAAAACATTTCTTAAATTGAGTAAAATCATAGAACACCAGAGAATCCACACGGGAGACAAACCTTACATATGCCTGCAGTGTGGGAAAGGTTTCCCCCTGTCATCATTACTCACTCGTCATCAGAAAAACCATATCAGAGATCCATCTTACCACTGTTCCGATTGTGGGAAAGACTTTTGTAATGGGACTAGATTGAGATTACACCAAAGAGTCCACACCGGAGAGAAGCCTTATAAATGTACATATTGTGGGAAAAGGTTCACCTTTTTAAGCTCTGTTACGGTACACGAGAGGATTCATACGGGAGAGAAACCATATCCTTGCACAGTGTGTGGGAAGAGATTTGTTAACTCAAGTTCCCTTTACAGTCATATAAAAGTGCATAGTGGGGACAAGCCTTATGGCTGCATGCTGTGTGGAAGTAGGTTTGCGAGATCAGCAGAATGGAAAACTCATAACAGGCTTCACACTGGTGAGAGGCCTTACCATTGCACACTGTGTGACAAGCAGTTTTCTCAGCACGCTCATCTAAAAACTCACTTAAGAATGCATACTGGAGAGAAGCCATTTCATTGTTCGTTCTGTAAGAAAGACTTTTCCCAGAGCAGCCATCTCAAGGTGCACCTCAGGATACATACTGGAGAGAAGCCTCACCAGTGTTCTCATTGTGTAAAGACTTTCCACACATTTAGTCATCTTAGGATTCACCTGAGAAGCCACACTGGGGAGAAGCCGTACCCTTGCTCCGTATGTGGAAAGTGTTTCTCCCAGTCCAGTGAGCGTAAAGTTCACCAGCGGGGAAGAAATTGCAAAAAGTCAGACAGCATTGAAAGAACTATGGAAACGGATAAGAAACACTAAAAGGTGTTGGCCCCAGCTGTGGCGCAACTGGCTGGAGCACCGGCACCGTATGCCGGCGACCCGGGTTCGATTCCCGCCCCGTGGTCCTTTCCGGATCCCACCCCTGCTCTCTCTCCCATTCGCTTCCTGTCACTCTCCACTGTCCTATCATTAAAGGCATAAAGCCCAAAAAAATATACTTAAAAAAAAAAGAAACACTAAAAGGTGTGAATGTGGATGCACTTAAGAAACACAAAAAAAGTGTTGGATTTTTTTTTTTACGCCATCAAACTGTAAGCTTTTTGAAGGTTTGGTATTTCATTGTGGATCGATTACTCAAATATAAGTGTTCAAAATTAAGTCTGTAATGCTTTGGATTAAACAGAGCCTGGTATATTTGTTGTTGTTTCGGTCCGATCCCTTCATAATATTGTTTTCACATAGTTCTCTGTTTCTCGAGGTCATCGAGTACTGTAGGAAAAAATAAAACCCCAGAAAACAATCTGTTTTCCCTAGCTTGAGTTGCTACACTCTAAAAGCATATAAGGTGTCACCAACTTCACAAACGCAAATTTACGAATGTGTGCCATCTTGGGAGTATTGAATATTATTGCTGGTAGCTGTGTGCCATATAGGGCAGCATTATATGAAGATCATTTAAATAAACATGCCTAACTATATATTTGTTGGTTATAAAAATGAATAGGTCTACAATAGACACAGTTGCTAATTGTTCATGTTGCATGCTGCTTTCATTTGGTGGACAAATGACTACTATGACAGCTACTAAATAAAGCTGTCTTCATAAGGTAACTGTAAACGTAAATCGGTCTCGCCAGACTTTCATTTAAAACTGTCTCTTACTGGAGTAGGAAGTAATCAACATCACAGGTGGAGACGTGCTTTATTGCCAACTGTAAGCCAGAGGCATAGCTTACCATTAGAAAAGTTTGCAAGTTGCTATCTGTCGATGCGAAGTTAAGTTAAAATGTGGCACACTGTGGATAAATTAGCTCTAACAACTTTTTGATTTGAAACACGCATAGCCTGCTTATTGTGTTCATTTAAGTCAGTTGTGGTTTATGTTACAATTAGAGTCACAAGTTTGGCACAATCGTTCTGCACGTCATAGATGTGATCGAGCACCACCAGACACTGTAAATTGTCATTTATTTGGCCATGTTGTGAAGTTGTGTGCTACGTTTTGAAGAGATCGGGATTATGGTGTTTATATGATGAGTGATGATGAATCTTCGAAGTAATGACACATTTATGAATAATTTAAGATGATTGTGTTTGTTTTGGAGATTCAACATAACACGATGAGCCTTTCAGACAGGGTAAAGTAGCCTATCCTGAAGTCAACATAGCTAGGATAGGATACCAGCTGCATGAGAACACGAGAGCTCAACACAAACGAACCGCTAATAGCTGATAAAATAATATTCACCCACCTGACACAAAATTAGCTGAACTAATCTGTACACGGTCACGATTCTGCCCATCATAATTTTGATTCAATCAATTTTTGATTCAGTTTCAGTTTTGGGGCACTCAATTTGTTTGCTCTTCTTGACTGGCAATTGACTGCTCCGCTCAGTTTAAAAGTTTGCTTTCCTTGATAATGAATAATCTGTAAAACTGCATATCTTTATTTTGTCTGGACTATTATGGCAACTGTGTAGGCTTATATGACAGTGACATACCATTTTTGATCAAATAAACAATTATTAATATCAGGTGCTAAGGTCTGATTTTGTGGCGCTCAGAAATTAAAATATTTTAACTTTAATTCATGTGATGAAGGACTTTGAAAGAAGTTTGACAGGTTTCAGTGCTGAGTGGTTAACACTAAATATTTGAATATTTTACTAGGCCTAGTAATATATTTATCATTACCATTATGGCAAGCAATAGCTACCTCATTTGTAAGTTGCTACCTGCAAATCATGAGCAATTTTGATACATGGGAGACTGCTATTATTTTCTTGCCCTCTACATCACGGTCATAACGATCCTATTTATATAAAACAACTGTAGGCCTCCTTTTGAACTGGTAGCCTATCCCTTTTCACTACATGGATTAGCTGCCAGATACGTGAAAAGAACAAATGGAGAAACATCAACGCGATACCTTGGCCTATACTTGGTTGGATTTTGTAGTTACTGCAAAATTAACACCCTCGTTTCTATGAAACTGGAAACAATTGAACCAGTGTCACGTACAAGACAAAACAGAGCAGATGTCTGTTAGCCAAATATTTATATTATAGTAGCCTAGTACACTGACACAACATAGGCTAACGTTAACATAGCTTCTGAATTTGCGGCCAACATCAAATCCATAGTTCTAACTTTTTAGCACCAAGTCAAAATTTCCAGGTCAACCACAAATAATTCCACTACTTTTTATTGCTTAGCCTACTTACCACTTCAACACCATAACTGTATCAGTTCAACACAAGCAAAACATTGCGAGCTCAATGTGCATGTGAGTTGCTATTAGGAAAAGGGATGCTGATTGGTCTTCAACTATTTTGGTAGCCTACGATTTATTATACATCCAAAAGAAAACATTTGAGTCGTTACAGGCTCTGGCTTATTATGGAGCATAATAGGAACAAAGTTATGATAAAAAAAATTATCAGGGAGGAAAAATCCGAGGGGGCACTGATTAATATAGAAGTTATACTAAACCAGAAACTGACTTTCTAATAGAGTTTACATCACATTCTCTTTTGCATACTTCCAACATGGCCACCACCCACTTTATGACGTCAGGTGGCGAAACCTAAAACATGGGAGCTCACCGACATGCCCCCACAGTGTAGTGCTGTAGCTGCCTGGCTACTTGATTTTCCCCTTTGGGGATCAGTAAAGTATCTATCTATCTATCTATCTATCTGCTTTAGCTGCTGGCTGTAGCAACCTAAACTAGTTAAAGGGGAACTTGGCAACTATTTCAACGTAATAAACCTGTTTAGAAATCATTTGGATGGTTAAATGACCTGTTCCGGTGAAAATGGTGACTTTCCCGGCAGCGCCTAGCGTCCCCAGGCGGAAAACCAACCTTGCAACATTGAGACTACCGTCCCGGAAAGAGAAGTGAGAAACAAGAAACTCGTTTTAAATCGTGTTTCTTGTAACATCCACATAGTTCTGCCAAATGTATGCTAACCGTTCGCTAGCTTGTAAACAAATCCATGTGCTTTATCGTTACCTTTTCCCACAGTTTGAAATAGCATAATGCACAATTTCTCCAGCAGAGGGGGAAATCCTGCCAAGTTTCCCTTTGTTTTCATGTTTTTTTGTGCACTGACAGTACTCGGTGACCTTGAGATTTCTCCTTTAATTTCTAGTTCAGTGTCCTTATGACCTTCAGGGTTCATAATAACCTTAACCTTTGACCATCAAAATCGAATCGGCATCCATGTTTGTGCCAAAATTGAAGACATTCCCTTGAGGTGTTGCTGATGTATCATGTTTAGAAGAGGGCCTTTTTTGAACACCAAATTTCCAATTCAGTCCAAATGAACAAAGCAAATTTCGAGATGTCACATAAATGGAATGTACATACTCGAGGTCACCGCGACTTTCCAAAGATGTCATCTTTGGTTAGGCATTTGGATAACTTGAGCAGGCAATAAAAAAATATTGCTTTTCATTAAAAAAAGAAAGTAAAAGGCCATCATTTTGAAAAAGAAATTATTGTGCATTTTGTACTCAGCCAGGTAGCTGTGTCTAGATGATCATCTGAATATGAACTCATGCTGTACCATATAATATCTAGATCCCCGGCATGATTAAAGGTTGTATCAGCGATTTCAGGCCCAAACATAATATCACATTCATCTTATTTTTCCTAATGATCCGCTAGCTGCCCCATAAGCAAGCCGTCAAAAAAACGCATCTTTGTAGGCAGTCTAGGCTCTGAGATCTGTACACAAAAACAATTGCAAAACAACAAGTGTTGCCAACCACTCAAAGGCAAAATAAAGTGTTCCAACCAATAACCAACGAGATGCGTGTTTAGGAGAGTTTCAATTGCACGGGAGGGAGGGGGTGGGAGTAGCGAGCTAGCTCTCAGTTTTGTTCATCAACAGAAGTGACGTTACCCCACCATCGCTGATACAACCTTTAACAGATGCAAGTAGATATTTTTTATTATGATCTTTAATTTTTATAGACCTGTAAGCTGACTTACTCTCTTACATGGAATTTGCCCCGGTGGGACTCCTGATCTGCCTCTGGCACACACTCACAAGGACTTAGAAATCCAATTAGTCCACCTAGAAACAGTTATTCTGCACGTTGTCCTTTCTGTAATCAATAAATATCTTTAAGGTCATTATTCTCAATGTCTTGTTTTTTATTGGGGGAAAACACCAAAATTCCTCAAGTGGTGGTGAACCAGATGCCTTGCCCTTGAAAGACGAGAGAGACAAACGTCAATCTGGCCTTCACTGAGAGAAGAGATGCCTCATGCTAAGTGTAATTCACTCATTTTTGCTTTGCTAGCAGACACAGAGGGAAGAGTGCCACCTACTGGCCACCCACCAACACCACTTCCAGCAGCAACCTAGTTTTCCAAGGAGGTCTCCCATCCAAGTACTAACCCAAGTACTAACCAGGCCCACACCTGCTTAGCTTCAGTAATTCAGCTAAGACAAGGTATCCATTGGTCTGGCTGCTGGCCTTTCATGGGTAAAAAACACGGGTTACGGGTTGCCTGAAACGAGCCATAAGTCTGAAATGGGTCTAAGGAACAGCTTAGGTACGTCTTCACGCATCACCTTGACCTCCACAGTTCGCAGCTTCCCGTCCTTGCTGGGGCAGGCCTTGGTCACCAATTAAGTTTCTTGAAGAAGAGTCTTTAAGGAGGACGACGCTGCGCGATGCTTGGGCATCTGTTTCAGGCAGAACTGCGTGTGCGCTAGGCTTCACCAACCACTGACACCAACCTGGCTCCAGCTGCGAGATCACAACACGAATGGCACAATGTATTCACATGTCAAGTGGCGGAAGGGGCGGATATGTGCAGACAACTTTCTATGGGACATTCTTTAAGAGCTGTGTCTCCTCATCAGTGATGGGCAGTAACGCGTTAGAAGTAACGCGTTACTGTAATCCCATTACTTTTTTTTCAAATAACTAGTAAAGTAAGGGATTACAATTGCAAAAACAGTAATGAGATTACTTTACTTTCCTGCAAGCAGCCTGCGTTACTGCGTTACTAAACCGTGATTTTGCCATAGACAGTAAAAGAATTTGGGATTTTGCTGTATGGATTTTGCTTTGTGAGACTAACTCGTGACAATGACGTAGCTGCGCGACATAGATGTAAACAACAGACACGTGTGCAAGACATGGAGTGCGGGAGAGAGCGCAAACATGGAACATTTAATTCATTGCAGTTCAGACATTACGAAAAAAAACATTAACGCTGTACACTCTGCGTGGGAAGAAAAATGTTGTCTACAGCGAAAAATTCCACCTCAAATCTGAGCAAGCACCTAGCAAGCCGGCACAGGAATGTGAAACTCATTGAGACACCCCCAGATCCCGACATGACGGCTGCAGCAACAGGTGAAAATAGACTCAAGAGGATGTCGCCGGTTCCCTGTAGCCTACTGGCCCGTTATAAAAGGAGCCAGGGCATTATAATATTTTGGCTGTATTCACTGTGATTTGGAAAATGGACAAAAATATAATGTGGTCTTTGCCGTTTTGTAATGGGGCTGGTGAGTGTTGAAGTCTTCAATAATTCGTTTCCCTTAAACTAAGCATTTACATGAAGCAGTAGCCTGAAACACATTCCACTCTATAGCTATCACTTTTAATTGCAAACAGAAAATGTCTAGATAGTTTTTTATAGTTTATACCAACTTAATATGTCATCATTATTGCTAATATTGTGCTAAATGTGGAGTTTGTGGACTAGCCAATGGCTTATATTTGAATGGAGCTGATCATTATGAGAGTTGTGTAGACGCTCTTAAAGTGACAGCGCACCATTTATAAATGAGTTAAACTGCATCAAATTAGTAGTATTTCTTAAGAAATATTTTAAACTAAAATTATTATTATCATTTAAATAATATATATTACAATATCATTTTATTTGTGCTTTGGGCACCAAAATAGCCAGCAGCGACACTGCACACACACAGTTCAAATACTCTTCTTTGACATTAGAACAGCCTAAATGTGGCATGCAACAGCATTTTCTGTTTTGGTAAATGCATTACTCCTCTCTGCACTGCAACTGTTAAAAGATGTAAATGTTAATAGAGACTTTGGTTTTAATTATTTTATTGCTATATTTTATTTACATCTATTCGAATGAAGGAGTATACACAGCAAAAAGTCAAGATTGAAACTAATAAAACCAAGTTTTAAAAAAGCGTATTCAGGTTGTGTATAGCTAGTGTGTTTTATAAAAGTAACTAAGTAAAGTAATTAGTAAAGTAACTAATGTGAGGGGGAAATGACAAAAAGGGACCTTAACCTTTGATTTGATACTTGTGTTTCTGTATGATTTCACACTTTTGAATGGACTCTCTTGTGTTTAGCCTAGCTCGTGATGTTCCTCATAATTGATACTTCTAATGCAGTGTGAATTCACTCTTTCTGTTTGACACTAATCTAGTTCTTATTATTTGATACTTCTGTTTCAATAACTAATGGTCCGATGGCAAATCATGTGTTGTATGACATTAGAAATGTTCTTAATGTCCTTGATTCTTAAATAACCCATTGTATTGACCAAGTCATGTGTATGTGCAGAGAGGGTGTAATGATACAATGATACAGTACAATGAGATTATGATACTGTGTGAGGTATAAATGTATGTGTGAGAAAACAACTGATGGTCTCTTGGGTGCACAGACTTTGTCTCCATCCTGATTGCCTGATGCTTATGAGACCTCTCTGCGCAGAGATTAAATAAACTACTAAAGAGAAAGACAAACCTTATTTCAGACTCAGTTTTTACAGACCTTTAAGCTAAAAATTCTTCCGCACTAATTACTTTTGAAAATAAGTAATCAGTAAAGTAACTGGATTACTTTCTTGGATAAGTAATCAGTAACTAATTACTTTTTCCAAGTAACTTGACCAACACTGCTCCTCTGCTTAGAAAGTCTCTGAAAGTATTTCCTATTCCTACAGCAGTGGTAGTGCCATTACCACCAAATTATGTCTGGAAAATCTTCAGCCCATCAGTATGGATGACACTGTATGTGATGCTTCAGACACAGAGTTACACCAAGCACCTGTGCCTGAAAATTACCATCTCTGCTTGAAAGGGCTTGCAGAGTATCTGTTACTGCCAATCCCACTGTGTACAGCAAAAGACCCACTGACATTTGTGGAATGTCGGGCTCCTGGACCCTTCATTATACAGACCAAGTCAAGGGGAACAGCGGCCATCATGCAGTGGGTATGTTAAAACTATATCTTTTTTTGTAGTTAGTTTTAAAAACAACCACTAATATCTTGCCTTTGTGTCATGTGACTTCCAGATCTGTCCTAACAATCACTGTGTCTGGCAGTGGAACTAGATAGAGATAGATAAATAGATAGATAGAACTTCTACTGTACTTTCAAGTACGGCATGCAAGCTGGTGATCTCATGTTGGCATCTAATATTCTCCTGTCTGGAAATAACTATGCTAATATTGCACTGCTCTTCAAGTTCATGAACATGGGGATTGTTGAGCGCTCTACCCAGAATACAGGACCAGTGTGTGGATGCCATCAAAGAGTTCTGGAATGACAAGAGAGCAGAAGTCACTTCCAGGCTGCATTCGAAGAACAACATTGTAGGTTTAGGTGAGTATAACACCTGGCAACTGATGGTTGTATGGACAGTTCTGGGTTCTGTGCTAAGTACTGCACCTACAGTGTACACTGTCATGGAAAATGACACAAAAGAAATAATATCTGCTGTCAACATTGACAAACGTGAAACACAGAGGAACTCTGTGACCATGGAGAGAGAAGGGTTTGTCAAAATTTTGATAACATGATCAGAGAAGTTATTCTATTATATTATTTGCTGTAATTTTGTATACAGGTCCAAACAGAAGGAAATACAAGGACAGCGGAGTGCTCCATATGCTAGACATGTGACATAGATCAAAAAACCTGGCCAAGAAGATCCATGCAGTGAGTGTTTATGAAAATGAAGATATCATAACCACTGACACCATGGATGTCACTCATTTTTTTGTTTGTTTGTTTCTAAGCAGGCCAGCAAATGAGTTGTTTCATCCTTTTGCAATGAAACAAGGACATCTGCAATCATTTCTTGCACTGCTGCAAGGTGGCTTGAAACTATGATGACTTCTTTGTCAGTTGTTTGTATTCACTCGTGCTTGTACATTCTCTGTGCATGTCTATATGTGAATTTGCAGTGTGTTTGATTTCCACATTGTGTTGGTCACCTCTCAATGTGACACTCACTATTGTTTTAGTAAATGTTATATTTCACAGGTATGGAAATAAAGTCATGTCTGACGAATGGACTACACTGCTTTATCTGAAAAGACAATAATGCCAACAGCTGTCAGTAAGACTCCAAAAAGCAAGAAGTTTGAGAAGGCACAGAAAGTGGAGTCATTTTTGCTGCTAGAAAATAACAGTATTGTTCTTCCAGGCAAGAAAGATGTAGTTGGTCCAAAAGTGAAAAAAACAAAACAAAGAAGAGTACTAACCAGCCGTCTGACAGATCTCCACAAGGCCTACATGCGGACATGTGACCGCAAAACACTGTATGTCATACTGGCAGTTTACAAGGTACAGACCTTTTTAGTCAGTCAAGTCAAAAGATTGTTCTACTTCGCAGCAGAACGAGCATAATAATAATAATAATAGTAATAAAAATCTTTCCAAAAACAATAGGCCCTTGTGCCCTTCGGTGCTCGGGCCCTAATAATCCTTACAAAATCTTACCTCTCGGTGTGCAAGGCCGTCCAGGCCCTGCGCGCCGTTAGTGCTTGGGCCCTAAATAGTAGTGGTGTCAAAAATAATCGATTTGGACAAAGTTAATGGGAAACTAGACAAGACTTACAAAACCTGCCACACTAAAATCAAGCATGTGATTACTGATTAATGTTTGCACAGGAGTTCAGGAAGTAAAAAATAATCGATTTGACGATGCATTGCAATGTGGGGCATCGATGCGGCAACGTGCCATAATCGATTATGTCACTGTTTATTTTCTGGCCTTGAGTGGACAATGAAGTTGTGAAGTTTCAAGTACTTCTGGGGGCATTTCCGGAGCAACGTTGCAATGACATGCACAACCTGTAGCTACATGCTAAGCGGCAGCACTAGCTAGCATAACAACAACACTAAAGAATCAAGATGATGGAGGGAGATTACCGTGATAGATGGGTAATTAAAAACGCACCCAAAGCTGGAAAGCGGACATCTGGGCACATTTTGGACAAAGTTAATGGGAAACTAGACAAGACTTACAAAACCTGCCACACTAAAATCAAGCATGTGATTACTGATTAATGTTTGCACAGGAGTTCAGGAAGTGCCCTGTCTTAGAGCTGCTATTTTACTGTGTGCAAAATAACACTGTCACATCACTGCTGAAAAAAGTTGGCTGTTATTGCACTATTTAATTTCAAATGGTTCTAAAGCAGAGAGAAGAAAAACATTTCTCATTCAAAGCACTGAAAGCAGTGATTTATGTTTTATTTTTCAGGTTTGAAAATGCCATATCCAATACCCTGTACAATTCAATTTTATTTTATTTAATGACATTTATGTCAAAGATACAGGAGAGTGATAATACACACATAGCAGCCAATAAAATCTGTTGTTCAGTATCTGACAGCTTGTATTGTCTCATGACTAATGAAAAATGTGCCTTGTGTGCAGGGACGGATTAAACAAATATGGGCCCCTGTGCACAATATCAAAAAAATCCCCCCCCCCCCTGACCGCGACGCGTGCGGGCGCGTTTGCGCATGCGCGTGCAGCCACCGCTTCTCTCTTTGCTGTCGCTGTGCAGGCTGGTGCACAATTGCACACAATGAAAATGTAGTACATTATTTCATATATTATAACTCAGGCCCACACAGAAATGAATTCCAGCAGCTGTTTTTATTATTAGGCTGTAATCTCCCTTTGCTGTCCAAACAGTCTACATCAACATTTTTCACTAAACGGACCGGACACAGTTGTCATATCTGACGGACCGGTAGCAGGGACGTTGATAGTATTTTGTGAGAGGTGGTGCTGATCATATTACGGGGGGTTCGGGGGTGTCTCCCCCTGGACATTTTCGAAATTCTGGCTGTTAAATATACCCTTTTAACGCAGTTTGGAAGGGGCATACAAACTTTAACAGAGCAAGCAGGGCCCGTTTTCTGTCTGACTCAGGTGACGTGAACATTGGCTACCTGCATGATAAGGTTTTCACTTCACTGCTGCTTGACACTAACCTGGCAATAGCCAGATGAATTTCGATCCGCCTAGCTCCACTCATCCATCTGGAACCGATCCATTGAAGTGTTGCTTCAGAAGGCTGGGCCTAATCAAAAAATGCCTGCATATGATTGAATAAGCCACTTGTCCGTCATCTATTGACGTGCTACTTCAACCACTCACATCGAAGCCAACCCGTGACGCTAATAACAGACTCACAGTCGCTTCTACGCTATGTCACATCTATGAAACTCCCGCCCTGCGTCCTGATTGGCTAAACCATAAAGTTGGTTGGAGAAATCACTCTCAATGGAAGAGGTCCCAGATGGATGTGAGTGAAACTAGGCGGAGCTAAGCGGAACGACATTCATCTGGCTAGGGTCAGGTTAGCTTGACACTACCTTACATGGAGACATATTTCACGTTAACAGTGGAGATGTTAGCAAAACTATAGCGTTTGGTAAATGGAGATGCAGATCATCTCCCTAATTAATTTCTTTGCGCAACAGCCCACATTATGCGCTCACTCCAGCGAGACGAGTGAAATAAGTGTAGGCCTATCTGTCATCGGCATCGCCATAGGCTATTTGCTACGATATAAACTACTGTTAGGCCTACAACAAGTCGCGATTTATTAGGCTATCCAATCGCTATGATGTTTTCATGAACATTGCAGGAATCCACTTCATTCACCTACCCACGAGTGGGTCAGTTTCACTTTCGCAAACACGCATACACATTGAATGAGCACTCATAGCCTACCACTTCCACCTAATGTTATGCCTCTATATTTTATGAATTAAAAAGTATTTATTGATCAGGAAAACATTTCGTTTATTTTTCTTTCGGTCCGCGGTTCCATAACACCATTCAGTTGTGCCGCAAATTAACAGACAGAAGCACCGGACATAATCTAGCCTAAATTCATGGCAATTTTTTAAATCCGAGGGCCCCCATTAGCTGAGGGCCCCTGTGCACGTGCACACTTGGCACAAGCCATGATCCGTCCCTGCTTGTGTGCAGTAGAATTTTGATGCATCGCAATTCTTTCACCCAAACATACGGGTATTTGTGGGCGTTTAAGGGTGTTTTTGGGAGGTAACCAGGTACGCCATTAGCCTGGGTGCCATTCCGAACTTAGTCCCGCCCACTACGCCATGCTTTTGGATGTGCAAACAAACGCTGCATTGCCATTGAGATCACATAGTAAGGAGCTGGCTCAAGGATTATAAAAGTATTTTCTCATGTTTAGTTGTAAAATGAAGGCACAGTTTTTATAGCCATACATGCGTGTTCACTTCTGGCTCCTTGGCTATCAATTTGGTAACGATAACGGGCTATTTGAGGTGTCAAATGTTGAGCTACTCCAGTCTACATTTTTTGACGTTAATCACTCCTATGATGTATTGCTATTGTCTATCCAAAGTAAAACGCCTGTTTCGACGTTAATTGATGGTCAAATCAACCAAAACTCAGATTGTTTGCACCTCCAAGTGGTGTGTGACATAGGTCTGTGACGCGAGTTTGTGTGAAAGAATGCATAGTAGAATCTAATTTAATTTAATTTAATCGTTACCTGGTGAATCGTAATCGAATGGAATTGTGAGGGCAGTGCCAATGCACCCCTACTAAATAGCCAGTGACTTCTGTTCCACACTCTAGTCCAGGGGTGGCAGTAATGCACAAGAAATAGTTGCCAACCGCAAATGAAACAAGAAGAAGTAGTTCATGCCTTCGGTATCGAAGCAGGGGGATGCAATCTTTGATTTAACTCCTTCTCTAAACAAAGCAAGCTTTCCTTGTTGGTGTAGGTTCCACTCCAAGCAGGTCTACGGTGTTGCTTTTTTGTTTTTTGTCTATGGTCCAAGAGGGTAAGTTTTGTTTAACTAAAGTTCACCATGAGTTATAGTTGGCGTGTTTTTTGGCTTTAAGCGACGCGCCGCTCCGTCCGGCACCTTTTTCCTGTGTGTCTGTCCAATGTCTTGTATGGAACGCTTTGGTTTACACTGCATAAAAATGCGCTACGTAAATAAGATTTGGCTTGACTTTATAGTAACTGATGTTAAGAGCGTGCTGTGGAGGCACATCGCCGTTTAAATCAATTAGATATGAGCTGACTCGTGTGCTATAAAAGTGTCTGTCATGTTTAGCCTATTTTTTGAAATGGCAGTTTTTTTTCTAAACGTAATGCTGTCACATGGTATGGTAGGCTAAATTAAATTACATTATCTCCTGGTGGCTCTCGCCTATTCTAAGCAAAGGGGCTGTCCTTGTAGTCTATAGGGTGCGTTCGTAAATTCAACCCACTGAAAATGTAACGCTCTGAAGAGACGGTTACATTGTTTCGGAGTGGCAAATTACAAACGCAGCCATATAGGCCTACCTTGAATCACGACTGAAGCAAGCTCGCAAACATGATGGGCTACTTCCCCATACAGACGTGTGGGCGTTTCATTGAAAATGTCAGCTTGCGGCTTAGAGGGGTTACCAGGATGTCATTTGGGAGGGGAGGGGAGGGGGTCTATCTATCATGCATCAGTCAGGAACCGTAGCCAATGAAAAATGCATGATAAGAATTTTTGTTTGTCACAATTGTTGATATCGATAATAAGTCGAGATTTTTGATACTTTCTTGATTTGGGAGCCCCCCCACCACACCAGTGGAGATAGACATTATGCCTACACTCAGTGAAAAGGTGGCTTCATATCATGTTTGTATTTCATACATTTTGAAATTCATATTAAGTTTACATTATCGATGACCAGCTAAAATACATAGTAAGTTGACTATTTCATATCGATTTTTATTTTGACTTACTTTTTTCACGATTGTCATATTGATTTACATTTATCTTTAATGTCATTACACTGTAGGCTATAGTGTGTAGCTCAAATTGAGTGCCTGTCACTTAGGCTTCAGTCATGGTTTTAGGCCAGTGGAAAATTGCCATTATGCATACAAATATGTGGATGCAATTAATTATGTTTTCTGTGTAATGAGTGTAGGAAGAAAATGTAGCCTTAAAGATGAGTGTCATGTGTGTGCTATATTCATCCATTTACTCTTGTTAAAAATGGAAATATACCAGTAAGCAGAAACAGAGAGAAAGGATTCATGACCAACAACTGTGGAATGTCGTGTTCAATCTTTGCTAGATTCCTTCAGGGTCGGTCGTTAGGGGATATGGCCCTGAAGATATGGTCAAAGTGGTCAAGCAATGAGGTCGTAAAATGGTTTGCGTACCATTAATGGAGAGGGTATAAGAAGTGTCTTTTTGTACTGTAACATCAGACTGCTTCTGTTAGCAACACGACGTGGGTCTTCGGGTGTAGTGAGACATTTCTACTAGCCTTAAAAACGTCTCCATATGTGTGTGCTATGCTTTACTCGTGTTCTTTTACTTCTGTTTGTGAACAAGTTATTCATAGAAGTGTATAGGTGAACAGAAATTGGGTTGATAAAAGATGTTTTGCATCAGTGGCATTCTTCCTCAAGGTGATTGGGCTTAAGTGCTTGTTTGTTAAGATACTGTAGAAGGGGCCCTGAGTTGGAGCAGCCATCTTCTCCTAGGGTGGTTGGCGCCTTCATGTATGTTAGGTCAGCTTTTGGGTAAATGTCACTGATGTCGGTTGTTAGGGGTTACATTCTTGTATACGATGTTGGGCAAAACAGGTGATGTGCTCATCTTGATTCCTGTCATACCATGCTTGGAGATGTAAGCTGTACGAATGTCCTATAAGAAGTGTGTCTTTTCTTTGGAACCTTAGACTCCGTTTGGTAGCAACACGATGTAGGTCTCCGGTGCCGTGAATAAAGCTCTCTGAGATTTCTGACTGACTACTGACTGGCTGAGACTTTGTTTGACTGATTCCTAAAACCTAGATCCAACATTATAAATGTTCAAAAACCACACAAGTGCACAACACAATATTCAAGCAGTAGTTCATTATTTTGGGGTGCTGTATAATCAAATTACAGCCCAACATATTGGTGGGGGCAAGACACGTCATGAATGGAAGTGATTGGCGAACAGCTGGTATTTCAGAGGGAATAAGGCATGTAACACATCTCGTAAGTGATTCTTACTAAAAAAGTATTAAATGTCTAAATTGTGCTCGCGCTTCTTTGAAAGTTCGTATTTAGACAACTTAAAGTGTATCTCTAGCAAAAATTGTAGGGTATTTTTCTGCATTAAAACTAGGGCTGTCAAATCGCTGCGATTCATTTTGAAATGTATAACGTGTTCCAAAATGTTGACTCAATATTTTATTGTCTATGGAGTTAGCTGAAGATGGAGAGGAACGTGAGGCGAAAAGTTTCGGTTTTAAAAATGCCTGATCAGTGCTGCCGCTATCACCACACGCATCATGCACTGTGCGCAGGGCACCAAGAGACAGAGAAGGAACAAATATTTAGCCAATAAATAGTAGCTTTACTGCAAAATGTTTTTTACAACTTGTTAGAGAACATTTACATGTCAAAATGCACCAACAGCATGTTACATAAAGATGATGCTTTCGGGTTCTCTCCATCAGAGTCCTGCACTGGTCTGTTTTTGGACACCCGCCCCTGCCCTCCCCTCAAAGTTCAGCACCAGATCCGACCCGCCGTCACCCGTGATGATATCAAAATTAAATCTGCACCTGCCAGACCCGCTAATATTAGGGCCTGTTACCCGACCAATAGGCTCTCTACAGTGTTTCCTCTACGTTGATTTTAGCATGGCGGCCCGCCAAGGCAAAATTAACACCGCATGGTATCAGAATCAGGGCAGACGCACAATGTAGTTGTGGTTGCTTTTTAAATAATCCTGCCGACGTATCCGAGCTCCCCCGCTGGCTGCCGCTCACATTGCAATTCATTTGCAATGAATAAAAAACTAGTCAGAGGTTATTATGGCTCGTCCAGTTTCACTTCACATATTATATATTGTACTGGTGTAGCCTATTTAACTAAACATTAACTTTCTTCTCAGTGTTTCCTCTTAATTTTGTAGCGGTGCCACTGCTTCAGAGGGCAGATGCACAATATTGTCCGGATTCATAGTAGGCTAAATGCCCTCCGCTGACTGGAGAAAATTGCAGTTTAGCAATAAACAGCAATGATAATTCGAGGTACCTGTCTATTTTTATTCCATACATATATTGTTTTATAGACGTTAGTGGCATGCGCTATCAAGAGCTTCCATGTGCTACGCATGTTTGTCAACATCGCAAAAACTAATTTTCGCACAGCTTGGAAAGGTGTAGCACAATCTAAGGAAAACCCATTCATTTCTGGAGCTGATTGTATTGAAAGTATTTCCCATATCGTAGCCTATTAGCTCGATCGCAACAACAGCAAAAATGAAACATGGAGAGTGGATGTCTCCGCAGAGACACCGCTGTTACATTAGATGCGCACTCAATCACGATTCAATGCAGGAAAAAAGCAACGACTGGTAGTAGCGAAGGTAAATGGGATTAAAGGGGTGGTTCAGGATTTTGGAAATAGGACCTAATTTCCAAGTTAGCAAGTGTGATATTTATCAGTGGAGACCGTTTTCAACACATATCCTCCAGTCCTTAGTTGCAGAGTTCGCAGGTGCTGAGCTAGCGCAAGTCATCAGTATGTGTTAGCCTGCCACTAAAAACAGTCTTACCCACTCCACAGTACACCCGAGGCAAATAAATTATAATGCCAGACTATCGATGTAAATGTCTGTGTTGATAGTTTTATTTCTAACATTATTCTATCCTTGCATTTCAACGATCGCATTACATTTTAAAGGAACTAGTTTCTTAGCAGCGGCGGAATTATACTTGCTCCGGTTAGTAGTACTGCGCCGAAAAGTAAACAGTAAAGCGCACTCCAATGGGGATACCTAGTAGTAGCCTTGGTAATATCAGTCCGTCGCTGAGTTGCTTAAATATCTACTACCAACTTAGGGGAACAAAGTATAACTATTGCAACGCGATGCGAGGGTAGTTATATTTCTTACACTATTCTATCAACACAGACATTTACATCGATTGTCTGGAATTTGCCTCGGGTGTACTTTGGAGTGGGTAAGACTGTTTTTAGTGGCAGGCTAACACATACCGTTGACTTGCACTAGCCTAGCACCTGCGAGTCTCGCACTTTAATGTCTGTATGTGGTATGTCTGTTTTTTTTTTTAGTTTTTTTTTTATTGTCTATGGCTATGTCTATGTCTGCATGGGAAAGTAAGAAACAAAATTTCAATTCTTTGTATGACCAGTGCATGTAAAGAAATTGACAATAAAGCCGACTTGACTTGACTGGATGAAACGTGTTAAACGGTCTCCACTGATAAATATCACACTTGCTTACTTGGAAATGAGGTCCTATGTCCAAAATCCTGAACCAGGAACCAGGACGTGGTTTAATGCATGGGTTAACGTGACGTGAGTCAGACAAGATGGGCCTGTCTTTAGTTCCTGAAATCCTGTCCTTCTCAAGTCACGACCCCTGTGTTTTTTTTTTTTTTTATTATTATTATTATTATTATTATTATTATTATTCATAACCTTATTGAGATTTTCATGGAACGTTTCAAAGCGGCACTGAAAAAATGTAACAAACAGCAATAACTTTATAGCTTCAAGAATCATAAGTTGCATGCTGCTACTCAGCCAATCAATTATGTGCATTCTGATTCAAGTCGAGTTAGTGAGTGGAGTTGCTATGGTGATGAGACTCTCTTTGACAGCTAGTCCGGAAAAATGATAATAGACGAGGGGAGAGGAGACGACAGAAGAGACAGGTAAATAGCGACTTTTTACATGTTCAGTTTATTTATATCAACTTATTTTTTAAAATTCCCTACTGATAGGTATCTAAACTTGTTCAAAGAAGAGAAAATTGGACAGCGAGAACAGGTGTTTTAATAACGAATAGACCAACAGTTATATGCAGAGATGGCAAAAGTACTCACTTTCCATACTCAAGTAGAAGTACAAATACTTGTGTTAAAAATTACTCTGGTAAAAGTAGAAGTACTGGTTTAACTTCTTTACTCAAGTAAAAGTAACAAAGTACAGGCTTGGAAATTTACTTAAAGTAGAAAAGTAAAAGTAGTCTTGTGAATGACAACCATTTTTTATGCAACGGTACCTGGACCACACAAATGTTACCAGAGTGCAAGAGTGCCAGTCTCTCTTTTTAAATCTTCCCATAACCTGTTGCCCCCCCCCCCCCCCCCCCCCCCAACACTTCACTGCACAGAGTTACAGAGTTACAGAGCCTAGAATATTGTTTTTTCTTTCTGCCGGAACAAGCATCTCTGAACTGACAAAATGTCGGCCCTCTAGGTCTCTTGATGGGATTTTAGAAACAAAATTGAGCCCTAGCACCAGGTCTTGCGAAGCTGTGTGCAAAAGTAGATCAATATAAAATAAAACCATTATTTGCCAAGGTATGGTTATGCGTTTTGTAATGCCTTATGCTCCTCATAGGACTTTTGATTACCCAAAATGCATACTGACAATAAAAGTATGCATTTCTGAGGTTTCTTGTAGACTATTTGGATTGTGTGTCAGGTTCTGATATAGAATGACTACACAATATGGAATAAATACATAAAAGTCTCTATTTATGCATTTTCTTTATTGGCTTCATGGGTGTGTAAGATGGGCTATACATCTGCACAACTAATATTGGATAAAACAACATGAATATTTAATTCCTATGGATTCCTGTGAATATTTCAAGACCAGAAATGTAGTGGTAAAATAAGAGGTAGGTAAACTATGAATTCTGTGATCACCGTAAGAACATGTTTGATGATGGTGGAGGTTATTGTCCAATGTTTATAACAATACAAGTGGCATTAAGTGATTCATAGAGTGTTGATGAGTGTACATATTGTTATTGTGGATAATACTGTGTGATTTTTAAATGCTAACAGTTGTAATTGGTGAATTAACTCTTTTGAGAGGTGGATAAACTCTAATAAGAGGTGGAGAAACTATTTCTGAAGTTTCAGTGGTGGGTAGGCTAAACTGCGTTTTGCCTACTTGCGTTTAGCAGCCTCCACTACATCCCTGTTCAAGACCCAATGCTGCATCTAGCCTATACTTATTGCTAAGGATATAGGCTACACTGCAGCTATGAGTTAGGGAGGCACCAAAGGCGAGGAGAGGAGGGCATTTTTGACTAAATTTAATTGAGACAGGGGCTACTACTACGTGCTAACGTTAACGTTCCTGCCATCAAGCTGCAATGATTTGCCGCAAATGAATGCCTCCCAAATCGAGTCATCTTGTAGTGGTGCGTCAAGTGCAATGTATATTCCCATCCGCTATTGATGACGCAAAAAATAATAATGGTAGGCTACTGAAATTATTTGAAACTAAAGTAACGAGCCAGTTTTGTAAAAGTACCGATATTCGTGTTAAAATGTAAGGAGTAAAAGTAAAAAGTCGCCTCAAAAATAAATATTAAAGTAAAGCAAAAATATTTGAAAAATTTACTTGAGTACAGTAACGAAGTATTTGTACTTCGTTACTTCCCATCTCTGGTTATATGTTTATTCTTCCACTAGGTGGTTCAAAGCTTGTAAGTCTCATATGTTCCAAAACTGTGGCTATCATTAAAGGCGGCAATGTGAAGCGTCACTAATGAGACCAAACACAAATATTTTGAGCAAGCGTCTGTGTCCTCAGTTCACTTTTGAGAGAGTACGCTTGCTCAAAATATTTGTGTTTGGTCTCATAGTGACACTTCACAGTGTCTCTTTGAAACGTTCCGTGAAAATCTCAATAAGGTTATGGATGCGGGTCCGGATAGGATGGCGTCACAGTCCACCTATTGGTGACCCCTACTATAGATCCTATGAGTCTAAGCCAGTGTTTCTCAAACTTTTTCGGACCAAGAACCACTTAACCAATTAAACAAAAACTCACAGACCACAAAAAAGAGTAGACCTACTTCAACAGTATATTACACAATGGGCCTACTCACTGAACCACCATGCTTGCTTTGCACCTTGCTCATTGTGTCAGCGGATTCATATGATTTAAACTGGCATAGCTTACTTTAACTGTTTGGATTAGCATACAAGTTGGTTCAACATTGCAAACAACTTTATTATATTTTACTACGTCTGTTCATGGACCACTTTGGATAGCTTGCGTACCCCTGATGGTCCCCGGACCACACTTTGAGAAACACTGGACTAAGCCATAGTAAAAAAGTCTAATTAGTCAAAGAGCCATTGTGTTATATGTAAATAGAGGTTAACAAAGATATTGTAACAAACTGCAAGGTTGTCTCAAAAATGGTCTTTATTGGTTACGCACCAAAACACACGAACGTCATTACACAGGCAAAACAAAGGAGGTCAATTAAACAAGCATGATACACAGGGTAGTCACATACAATACACGGGGTAAACACATGAGGTACAACATAAAGAAAGACTATACCAGCTAACACATACATGACAAGGTAAATGCAATTACTCATACTAAAACCAACATCAACATTACACACACATACACTGCACAGCATTATGGGAGCACAGTCATCAATAGCTAGGCTCCGATCATTACACAGCCCCCCCGAGACTTAGTCCATGTCCCCTTGACTCAAGTCTTACCCTATGTCAGTCCATGAGCCTGGCTGGGACGCGACGCTGGCGTTGTGGGCGCCCCGCTGTCGCGGTGGTGACTTCCGGTGAAGGCTGCACGGTGACCGGTGTTAGAGCCACAACTCCATTGTCACCAGGTTCCACAGAGTCAGTGTCAAAGTCTCCACGACCCTCAGCTGAGGCCAGGGGTCGATACGGGGCCAGTCGATCACGGTGGAGAGCCACAACTCTCCGATGCTTAATCAGTCTCACACGATAGACCACATCAGACAGCTTCTCTAAGACATCGCACGGTCCTACCCACTGACTAGTGAGTTTAGGGGAAATGCCTTTCTTTCTCTCCGGGCAGTACACCCAAACTTTATCGCCGGGCTGGAACTCCTGGCCGCGACAGCGCGTATCGTAAGCTCGCTTTTGACGTATTCCAGCTTCACTCATAGCCTGCCTGGCCAACTCGTGTACTCCTTTCAGTCTCTCGCGTAGCTGCTTGTAGTATTCCAGCCCTGGCTTACCTCCAATCTCCGCTTCCGGAGGCGAACCGAACACCAAGTCCACTGGCATGCGTAGCTCTCACCCGAACATCAGAGCTGCCGGTGTGCATTTCGTTGACTCTTGCACCGCTGTGCGATATGCCCAGAGCACCAGGGGCAAGTGTAAGTCCCAGTCCTTTTGTCGGCGGTCGGCCAATATGGCCAGCTGCACTGTTAGAGTCCGATTAAACCGTTCCACCAGCCCGTCGCTTTGTGGATGCAGAGGTGTCGTTCTCGTTTTCCGGATGCCCATGCGCTGGCAAACCTCAGCAAACACCTCTGCCTCGAAATTCCGCCCTTGGTCGCTGTGGAGCTCTTCCGGTGCCCCGAACCGGCAGAACATCTCAGTGACCAGTCTGTCCGCTGTCTCGTGTGAGCGCTCCGATCTGGCACCACATACGCCTCCGGCCACTTAGTGAAATAGTCCATGGCCACGAGCACGTAGCGATTTCCCCGCTCTGTGACTGGCAGTGGGCCCATGACATCGACGGCTACCCGCTCCATGGGAGCCCCGACTGCGTATTGCGGCAGCGGAGCGTGCGAGCGTCGCGTGGGGCCCTTCTTCGCTGTACAGGCGTCACAGCAGTGAACATGCAGTTCAACGTCCAGCCTGCATCCCGGCCAATAGAAGTGGCCTCTCAGCCGGCGAAGAGTCTTTGCAATGCCGAAATGAGCCGCCCCCACTGCCCCATGCACATGTTCCAGTACACAGGCTCGTAATCCAGCAGGAACCAGCAACCAGAAAATGTCAGATTGCCTATCGGGAGCTCGCCAGTGTCTATACAACAGTCCTTGACGTGCTACTATTCCCGGCCACTGTGAATAAATCGCTTTGGTCTCTGGATCGAGTGCTGATACGTCAGTCCATGGCGGTCGCTGACCAGCTTCGATCCATGACCACACTCGGCCGAGCGTGGCGTCTTCCGATTGCGCCTTCCGGATCTCCTCCCTCGACATCACGTCCACCGGCGACTGCGCGTCCGTGGCCCCAGCTGCCGCTCTGCAGTGCTGCGTTGTGGCGTTGGGCTGCGGTGCGTTGTCTCCGGTCTCTCGATCACTGTAGCTGGTAGCGGAAGGTGGCGAGACGACCTCGGGGTGCTGTTGGCGAGCGTTGACTCTCGCTGGCGTGAAGCTGGCGAGCGGTGGCTCTCTTGATGGCGCGGCGCTGGCGAGCGTTGAGTCTCTCGCTGGTGTGCTGCTGACGAGCGTTGGCTCCCTCAATGGCGTGCTGTTGGCGAGCGTTGACCCTCTCGTTGGCGCGACGCTGGCTAGCGTTGAAAACAGCGACTCTCTCTCTCTCTCTCTCTCTCTCTCTCTCTCTCTCTCTCTCTCTCTCTCTCTCTCTCTCTCTCTCTCTCTCTCTCTCTGCCAGCGGTGATGCAGCCTGTAGCCGAGGCTCCTCTCCTCTCCTCCCTCCGGTGGCAGTGTTGGCACTGGTCTGCTGCACACGGACTCCTGGACAGGGCGCAGCCAGGACGCAGCCAGGTGAGCGACGCGTGGTCCGTTCTCAGCAGGAACCGTTTGCCGTAGAGGTAGGTTCGGAAATGGCGCACTGCCACCACCACAGCCAACAGTTCTCTGCGTGTCACGCAGTAATTCTTCTCCGCTCGGTCCAGTGAGCGGCTGAAGTATGCGACCACTTGCTCGCCCTGCTCGCCTGCTTGTGAGAGGACGGAGCCGACGCCCACGTCGCTGGCGTCGGTGTCCAGGATAAACGGCAGTCGAGGGTCAGGGAAGGCGAGCACCGGGGCCTCGCATAGCACCCTCCGCAGCCGCCGGAATGCCGCGTTGCACTCTTGTGTCCACTCGAAGAGCTGGCCTTTGTGCGTCAACTGACTGGCGACTGTAGCAAAGTCCCGAATGAAGCGCCTGTAATATGACGCCAGGCCCAGGAAGCTCCGCAGCTCAGCACCGTCGTGTGGAACAGGCCAACGTCTCACCGTCTCCACCTTAGCTGGGTCGGTGGCCACTCCGGCGGCCCCCACGACATGGCCCAGGAATCCGGTTTGCCTCCGGAACAGGTGCCACTTTTTCGGGTGCAGCTTGAGCCCAGCACCCCGTATGGCGTCGAACACCTTTTCCAGATGTCCTATGGCACCGGTGAAGTCTGTTGCATGACACAGGATGTCGTCCAGGTAAACCACGCAGCATGTTCGTGGAATGCCCGCCAGGACACGCTCCATCAGCCGCTCAAAGTTCGCTGGCCCGTTGCATAGGCCGAATGGAAGTACCCGGAACTGCCACAGCCCTTGCCCGATGGTAAACGCTGTCTTCGGCCGAGCTTCCGGGGCTAGCTCAATCTGCCAGTAGCCACTGCGTAAGTCCAGCGAGCTAAACCAGCAGGAGCCGGCAATGCTGTCCAGCGCATCGTCAATGCAGGGGAGCGGGTAGGAGTCTTTCCGGGTTACCTGGTTGAGGCACCTGTAGTCAACACAGAACCGCCACGAGCCGTCCTTCTTTCGGACGAGTACAGCCGGCGCAGCCCAGGGACTACTGCTTGGCTCGATCACTCCTGCCGTGGCCATTTCCTTGATCTTTTCTTCAGCTGCTTGTCGTTTGGCGAACGGTAAGCGATGAGGCTGAAGTCGAATGGGCCGGGCATTTCCGGTGTCGATATCGTGTTGGACCAGGCTCGTTCGGGTGCAGTCCTCATCTCTTGCGGCGAAGATGTCGGTGTATGCTGCTAGTAGTCTCCGCACCTGGCTACCCTGTGCTTCACTCAGCCCCTCACAGCTATGAGTGCAGAGTTCATTTACGGCTTGCCTTGTCTCTACAGAGGACAGCGCTCTCTGAGCGGAGAGTGGTGTTGGCTCACCCCGCTCTCTTGGCTCCTCCCTGGTGGGCGTGAGCTGAGCAGTGGCAGCCTCAGCGAGCGGACCTGGATGAGACCTGTTGTTTTCGCGGGCTTGAGTTTAGCGGGCTTGTGTGGGGAGGGGCGGAGTCTGGGATGACGAGTACTCTGTGCGAGTTCGCTTCCTGCGGACTTGTGTGGAGCGAGTTGGAGAGTTCTTCGTCACGCCAGCTCTCCGCACTTCATGCTCTGTTTTCCCCGCCGTGTGCAACACTACGCTGCTCGTCCCCAAGTGTAGTGTGAACCGGGAAATGTCCACCACAGCCCCCCATTTCTCTAGCACGTCCAGGCCGAGAATGCAATCATCCTGAATGCTAGCCAACCAAAGCCGGCGGCCCGGCGGCTCGCCGTCTCACCGTTGATGCACACGCACACCACTTTTTGTCCATACAGTTCCGCTCGCTCTCCGGTAACTGTTGTGATGCGCGTTTTTGTCTTTTCCCAGCCTCTGGGTCTGGCTACCAGCGTGCCGGGTAAGAGACCGGGGCGCACAAGCGAGATGGTGGAGCCAGTATCGATCAAAGCGCGACACCGAGTCCCATCTAGCGTGCAGTCCACATACAGTCCTCTGGTTTGGCCGAGCCGGCCCAGCCGTATGCAGTCCATAGCCCTTCCCGCCGTGCCACCTTCTTCTAGTAACTGGGGCGCGAGCGTGAGGGGTGCCGGGGCTGGGCAGTACCACACGATGTGTCCCGGCTCGCCACACCGGTGGCATCCGTCCCTGCTGGCCGGCCTCTTCCACTCGCGTGGGCGGCGTTGTGGTGGCTGTGCCGTGGTCTGCCGCGTCACCTCCAGTTCCTCCCCGTCTTCCTCCATCGATGTCTGGTGTACGCAATGCCTCGACTCTGTTGTGCGGAAGATGTTTTCCACCCGTTCGGCTTCCGCGAGCGCCACGGACAGCGAGCTGGGGGCGCTCAGGCGAAGGTGTTCTTTTAGCCGCTCTGGGTGGATGCCTCGCACGAACGCTTCCAGTGCCATCTCTTCATGTAGACCCTGGCTGTACGTTGGGTCGCCCCGCCGGGCATACAGCTGCAGGTCAGCCGCGAACTTGCCCAGTCTCTCGTCCTTGTGTCGCCGTCTGGAAGCGAGTTGTTCTCTGGCATCGCTGATGAAGATTCTCTGGCCGAATCGTCGTTGCAGAGCTGCTTCGATTGCAGTCCAGCTTACTTGCTCCGCCGGTGGCAGGTCTTCTAATACTTGTAGCACTTCCCCCTCCAGAGCCAACGCCACCTGTACGCCCGTTCTCTCCGCCGACCAGCCATTCAGCTCGGCTGCCAGCCGGACCTGTACCAGGTATGTCGCCAGCGGCCTTTCGCCATTGTAGTGGGGCAACTTTACGCTGGGGCGCCCTTCTACCGCCGCCGTCGCACCGGGGACCGGCCGGTTTCCATCGCTCCAGTGTGGAGCGGGTTCAAGTGGCGGGATGCTGCCATCAGCCCGGTTCGTTCCCTCCTGTGGCCGGGGGCGGGTCTCTTCGTCACGGTCACGCTGCAGGCTGGCTCCGTCTGCTGGGCCCAGCAGGTGGCCATGGGCGAGCGCGCTGTCGAAGAGCCGTCTTGGCAGGAAACTCATCATCGCCAGGGCATCAGTTGCAGCTTTCTCCTCCCGTCCAGTAGGGGTCGTCATCCCACTTCTGACACCAATGTAACAAACTGCAAGGTTGTCTCAAAAATGGTCTTTATTGGTTACGCACCAAAACACACGAACGTCATTACACAGGCAAAACAAAGGAGGTCAATTAAACAAGCACGATACACAGGGTAGTCACATACAATACACGGGGTAAACACATGAGGTACAACATAAAGAAAGACAGCTAACACATACATGACAAGGTAAACGCAATTACTCATACTAAAACCAACATCAACATTACACACACATACACTGCACAGCATTATGGGAGCACAGTCATCAATAGCTAGGCTCAGATCATTACAATATTCTATTCTAATGAAATGCCAGCTTTTTCAAATTGTAACATTCTGATATTCAGTGTGACTTTTTTGGGGGGGAGAGGGGTTGCTGATGGCCTGACCCCCTGTTAAAAATAAATCTAGAGGAAACACTGCTCCTTCTTAATATCCATCATGACGATCATACATTATTGAATGCATGTGGACACCATTTTTTTTTAAATCAGAATGTGTGATTAACATGGGCTGGGCTAGGTTGCTAGTGACCGCTAATGTTAGCCATTTAGCCACTCATTTTACAGTCTGTATTTAATGTTACCACCCAAATTTCCTTACATTTTATCTAGGCCTTATCTCTGAAAAACTTACCTCCTCTCTGATTCCATCCTGCACATGTGTTTTCTCCAACAGTTTTGAACAAATTTGCGCAGCATGGTCATGACTCTAAGCAGATTTAATAGCAATATAGCCTGTCGTCTTCTATACAATGCTTCTTTGTGCCAACAAGAATCCTTGAACAGTTGTTAATGTTTTGTTAAATGTACATTCAGAGTAAAGGCGGCGGGTCCGTTACGAGACACAGTGTGTGTGTGTGGGGGTGGGGGGGGGGGGGGTCTGTGAACATGGAAAAGTGCAGTTGAATGGAAGGATATTTTTTTTTTTTTATCAAATTTAAATTGTATCACATAGATTGATTGATGATTGTGTGACTGTCAGTGTTGATATTGTGGCGGCCCGCCACAGATTAGTCAATGTATGGGAAACACTGGAATGCATTAAAAAATGGACTTAACTGTTTTTCTCATATGCTTTTGTCTTTTTTTCCTTTCTTCATTTTTTTGTTAGCAGCCAATACTTCAGCGATGAAGGCCAATATTGAGTGTGAAGATGCTTCATCACACAAGAGAGGACAAGATGAAGGAGAGAAGTGTAGACGTTCAGGCAGAACAAGTTTGGCTGACTCTGGATCCCCCCAAAAATATCATGAGGTAAAAAAGAAAAGAACGTGCTCGCAGTGTGGGAAAAGTTTCACCTCTCCATCGTTACTCACTAGCTGTGAGAAAACGGATACTGGAGAGCGACCTGACCAGTGCTCAGATTGTAGGAATGCACCTGATGAAGGGAGCAAAATGAAAAGACACACTGGAGAGAAACCATACCACTGCTCAGACTGTGGAAAAGCCTTTTCTGTATTGAGGAGTTTGATATCGCACCAGAGACTGCACACTGGAGAGAAACGTCATCACTGCTCAGACTGTGGAAAATCCTTTATTAAATTGAATAGATTGATATCGCACCAGAGAGTCCACACTGGAGAGAAACCTTATCACTGCTCGGACTGTGGGAAAAGTTTCACCCTTTCCAACACTCTCAGGGTGCATCGTAGGCTTCATACTGGAGAGAAACCGTATCCCTGCACTGTCTGTGGGAAGAAATTTGTTAGTACAAGTTCCCTTAAGCGTCACCAAAAAGTGCACAATGGAGACAAGCCTTACAACTGCACATTCTGTGGAGGTCGGTATGCAAGGCTGTTTCAACTGAAAATCCATCAAAGGCTTCACACTGGAGAGAAGCCGTATTCCTGCACACTGTGCGACAAGCGCTTTTCTCAGCATCCTCATCTAAAAA
Organism: Alosa sapidissima; assembly: GCF_018492685.1. Classification (NCBI taxonomy): domain Eukaryota; kingdom Metazoa; phylum Chordata; class Actinopteri; order Clupeiformes; family Clupeidae; genus Alosa; species Alosa sapidissima. Next base: position 20,619,427 of record NC_055965.1, on the reverse strand, counting down.
CTCACTTGCGAACACATTTTGGAGAGAAGCCGTACCACTGTACACATTGTGGGAAAAACTTTTCTCAGAATAGCCATCTTACAGTCCACCTTAGGACACATACTGGAGAAAGGCCCTATCAGTGCCCTCAGTGTGAGAAGACCTTCACTACATTGAGTGCTCTTAAATGTCACCTCAGGGTTCACACTGGAGAGAAGCCTTACCCCTGCTCTGAATGTGGAAAGTGCTTTTCCCAGTCCAGTGAACTCAAAACACACCAACAACGAAAGACCTGCAATAAGCCTAAGCCAGGTGATCTTCAAAGTCATCTGGAACGACATGAGATTCAGCCTTTACTTCGTAGAAAGACCAGTTCACAAGGATCACAAAAAAACCTGAGAATTAGCAACCAGGGCAACCACACCAGAGCAAGGCCGTACTATTGCTCAGAGTGTGGAACAGCCTGTTCCAATGTGGATGAAATGGAACATCACCAGAGGAGCCATGTTAGAGAGAAGTCGTATAACTGCGCACAGTGTGGAAGCAGCTTTTCAAATCTGAATGAATTGAAAATCCATAAAAGGCTTCACACAGGTGAGTGCACACACTGGCCCTCATTTATCAACTGCGCTTAGAAACCAGTGTAGATCTGATCAGCATACGGTGGGGCTCATGTGTAATTCATGAAACGTTCGTATCGCTCCCATTACAGTGTAAGAATAAACGTGTGTTGATAAATATGGCGGCTGGAAACGAGCATAATTTAAATATCCCACCCTATGCTCATTTTCAAGGCCTCACCCCTAGAATTTACAACATGGAGCATGGAGGTGCATATACATGGCTGTTCAGTCGGAATAAGAGTATCTGTCATTTGTTGTTTTATGGCATGGGGTGCCTCGCCCTATTTCCTACACCCTGTGTATCTTGATGTTTTACATAATTTTATCATGATTATTACGTATAATGAAGTGGTGTGCCTGTGTTTTCCGCTTTCTGGGTCACTCATCACCATGGAAAGATAGTTAGGCTAAAACATTTTATATTACTTACAGACAACATCACCTCACCATCCGCTAGCTGCCTGTGTCCTGAATACAACTGTGAAAAAATGCAATCTCTGTGGACAGCCCAGGCTCCATAAACGGCAACAAAAACAACCTGGGCAAACCTAGCCCATAAAAGCATAACTGTTCCAGCAAATCACAGACGAGAATCATGTTTAGGAGCGTTTCAATTAGCCTTATTCACCCGGCTGCCATAACGAGGCTGATGGGTACACTTGCCATTACACCTCAGTCCAGCAGATGGTGGTGGTAATGCACTCAGTTTGCAAACTGTAAAAAAAAAACTAACTGAAGAAGAAGAACAGGCCAGTGAACCCTTCTTTTTCGGTGAGCTTTTTTTTGGCAGTTTGCAAACGGAGTGCATTACCACCACCATCTGCTGGACTGAGGTGTAATGGCAAGTGTACCCTTTAGCCTCATTCTGGCCACCGGATGAATAAGGCGAATTGCATGGGAGGGAGGGGGAGGAAATAGCGAGCTAGCTTTCTGTTTTGTTTGAAAGTCAACAGAAGTGACATTACCCAGCATTGCTTAGAGCACCTTTAAATCAAATCGAGGATTAGGTAGGTAGGGAAGAGTCCACTTTACATACTCCAGTTGAAGTTCAGATACTTGCGTAGACCCTTCAGGACTTTTGATAGAGCAATACAAATACATTGCCTTTCTCTCTTGATACACATACTGTCATTTGCTCAATGAACTAATTAATGTATTATTGTAATTAATTACACATGGACTTCTCTTTCTCTCCCTTCTTTCTCCCTCTCCCTCTTCAAAAGCCTCCATCCAAACCCCTGTTCTCCCAGGGGCTTCTGCAGCCTGTTCTGCTCCTCCCAAAGACCGATCAACATGGCATGTTCCACTGAAGACTCTGACAATACAACTGATGGACTGCAGACATTTACTGGGGCAGGATAACACATTGACACTACCAGGGGAAAGAGGAGGTTAGTATTCATTCACAGGTAATAGTCAAGATATCAATTTGTCTTAGAAGGGGACACATTTTTTTAAGCATTAATTGATATATATGATCAAATATGATGGATACATAATCAAATATGTTTTATATTTAATCTCCACTTTACCATGCATTTGTCCTGTTTAAAACTGATGCTCAAAAAGAGGCAAAAAATTGTGACATGCTACACCCGTGTAAAAATATTAATTCATCTATTTTTCCCTTCTTATGATACCAAGAACAAAGACCCCAGGGTTTAACGGTTGATGGGGAACCGACCACCAATAACAGTCTTGGCGCATCTAGTACACATCACCAGACTCTGCGAGAAGAAACCAAGTCTAAGAAGAGAGAAAAACTACAAAAGGGAGATATGCCGCACCACAGCACAAAAAGTGAAAAGAGTCTGACTGTCTCAAAGGGCCATCTTTACAGCGGCATCATGGAGAAGGAGCGATTCCACTGCACCCTGTGCTTGAAAAGCTTTAGCAGTGCAAAGTCCCTGAAAACCCACAAAGCGATCCACAAGGAAAAGAATGTCCACACCTGCTCTTACTGTGGACTGAGTTTTAACCAATCAGGGACCTTAGTGACGCATGTGAGGATACACACTGGAGAGAAGCCCTTTGAATGCTCTGAATGCCAGAAGAGTTTTGTCTCATCCTCTCACCTTCATGTACACCAGAGAATCCACTCTGGGAAGAAGCCATATGCATGCAAAGAGTGCGGAAAGAGGTTCACTCAGTCGTCAGGCCGGGACTTCCATCAAAAAATCCACACAGGAGAGAAGCCCTTTCGATGCAATGACTGCAATATGTCTTTTATAGCTGAAAAATTTCTAAAACAGCACCAACGAGTCCACACCCAGGAGAAACCATACCACTGCTCTGACTGTGGTAAGTCTTTTAACCATCACGGCAACCTGATCGAGCACCGACGCGTGCACACAGGTGAGAAGCCTCACCGCTGTTCCGACTGTGGTAAGTGTTTTGCAAGATACAATGCACTCAAAGCCCATCGGAGAACACACACTGGAGAGAGGCCGTACTCCTGCACTGAGTGTGAAATGAGCTTCCGCCAGCTGAGTCATATCCGCGCACACATGAGAATGCACACTGGAGAGAGACCTTATGTCTGTGACGTCTGTGGTAAAGGCTTTGCACAGCTACAGAACCTACAGAGTCATCAGAAAAAAAAGCATTAAGACTTAAATTTGAGAAATGTGCATGTTACTTGGTGAGAGAAAGAGATACATCAACTATGTGATAAATTGACTATTGTAAACAATCATTACATTTACATCTGTAAATGTTACACACATCAGTTCAGCGTGTGTTGCGAACCACGACGAAACAGTAACAAATAAGTGTAAAGAGACATATCATGGATTTTATTTTTTTCGTTTTGGCAAGTAGCCGTATAATAAGCGGGATAATGTATAGAAGGCCGGTCATTATGGGAAAATAAGTCCCTTCAGGGTGAAACAAGAGCTCCGCTGGTGTGTCGGGGTCCGGTTCGCCCTATCGGGACTTATTTTCCCAATAATGACCGGCGTTCTATACATTATCCCTTACTTACTTTTGCACCCTTCATTAATATTGGAGCAACGTTGAAATTCTAACGACAGATCAACGGGATTTCAATGGTATTTCCACTAAAATGAATATTGAAACAATGTTGAAATTACAACCAAATTAACTCATTGAATGCCAAGCTGTTTTCGGAAGATTTGTCCTATAGTGCCAGCAATCTAGACCATTGTTGATGATTTTTGTACAGCCACAGCATATTCTGTGTTATAGCTATGAACACTGAGCTCTTTTGAAAGGTGAGACTTTAAAGGAACACGCCACCCAATGTCAGTAGTAATATATGTTCTTACCTTAACTTTCACGAGTTGAGTCATACCTCTCCCGTGTCGGTACGTGCAATCAAACGCTCTGGTGCGCGGCTGGAGTGTGTTAGCATGTTGCTATGCTAGCGGGCTTTGCCGTAACTAGCCGTAGAAGTAATCAAAAACATCCACATTTTCCTGACTTAAATACAGTTGCACGAGTAGTTGATAGAAATGTCTACGGCCACGCAACATGAAACGTGGCGATTTTTCCAAGCGAATAAACAGGAGAACTACAATGTGTGGCGCAATAGCACTTGGGAGTACTTCGACCTAGCGTAGTAGTATTGTTAACACCTAATTGTAGATCCTATCCACCACAGAGTTTCGAATCCATGCTGGATCGACCCTCAGCCTCTCCCTCCCCTCTGAGCGAGAGAGGCACACACACTAGAGATGCGCTGATGGGCTATTATTTCAACCATAACTGCATAGCAAAACTTATCACCCATCAGCACCAAAGTTTTTTGACCAATTTTCAAAACCGCACCCGCCCACCATCCGCTGGTTGTTTTAATGTAGGCTATGGGTGATGCAGCACTGCTGACGTGAGGCTAGAAAGCCCTTGCCTGTTCTAGAAAGACTGATCCAATGCAGCAAATATATTAAAAGGCTAAAGTCGTACATTGGCTATGTTGTAGCCTATCCCTAGAATATCAGCAGCAAACTCAGTCTCTGTCTCGCAAGTCTCCAAATAAAACGCACATCGGCCTGTTGCCTGTTCTGCCAGCTTGTGACAATATATCGTCCAAAATGCTTGATTGCATTGCATTCTCCACATTTTTAGCTAATTTTTCATGTACCACATCAGCATTTTTGTTCAGTGAATCTTTTGTAATTGCTTTACAATAGCGTCGGGCCCTTGTCAGCAGCCTTCGGCTTGCCTCTTGCCACTATTCACTCCTTGTCTTCCGATGTCATTTCTGATTCATCTACAGATGTTTACACACATTCACCTCCCTAAATAGAAACACATTGACGTTGACTTCAACCTGTGTTATATCCTAGATGAGACTGCCTGGGTTATTTTGTTTCGATATTAGCCTATATATAAAACGCATAGTAATAGCCTACCATTCAAGGAATAGGCATTTAAAAGAGAGACAGAGTGATATGACTCAGAAATGACATCGGGCGATGGCAGTGTGAGATGTTCAGAACGTAAGAGCTAAAACTTCTACAAACTCAATAACATCCACAGCGGAAAAAGAAGGTAAGAAAAATAGTCGGAAAACTTAGATGTGTAAGGCAAGCAAGCAAGTTTGGCGGTTGTTACTAAAAATGTGAACATGCACGTTGTGGCGAATTTAGGAGCAACTCCTAAAAATAATGGGCGTGTCACTCCTAACTTTAGGACTCCTAATTTTTTTCACTAAAAGTCATTCACGAAGCATTTTAGGCCTAAAAGTAGCACCTAAGTCTGGGACAGCTTAACTCCTAAGGACTCCTAGTCCTAACTCACTAAGACCTATTCACAAACAGCTTTTTGTGGCATTTCACGTTGCGATGTTTTGAAATGGGTATGCGGCAACAGGAGCTTCCAATCGCGAGGGAACAATTTTGCATTGTAGGCATAAAAGGGATGCTATAACGCCACCAACAACAACCACAACTACTCATTGTCAACATGTAAATTAAATGTAACGTTTCATTGTGAATCAAATTAAAATGTTCTCCTCTTTGCAAACGTAGGCATATGGTGACAGATTAATTTAATAATGTTGCAAAGATAGGCCTACGGATTGATGCAGTAGGCTAGGCTATGTTTTATTAGGCTACTAGGCTATTTGTTTTGCCTTACTCTTTATTCATTTAGGATAGGCCTTTTTATTAAGTTCTTCATCATCTTCCGTCCTTCGCACTACTTGTGTAGCGCACGCATTCTCAGACCTGTCACCTGTCACTCATCATCGTAAGGGAGGTGTTTGGAATCATTTTCGTGTTACAATCATCAGCCAATCAAGGTGGTCACTTCAGTCAAGCTCGTGCATGAGTAATGACGTCATCCATAGCAACGAAGACTCACTCTTAGTTTAGGAGTTGTCATTTTTCCTTACTAAGAGTAGGTCTGAAAGGCTTTGTGAATAACTTTTAAGAGAAAACTCCTAGCTAAAATCTTTTAGTGCGATTTAGGAGTACTCCTAGTGGTAAGATAAAAGGCTTTGTGAATACGGCCCCTGAACGTTGGCTTGGATTTGAGCGTATGCACGGTCTAAGATCAAATCTGTGCGTTTGAACGCTTTATAAATGCGGCACCTGGATGCTCAGATGGACAAAACAGTAGACCTTCTTGTGGTGAAATAAACATTCCTCCCTGAAGATCTCAGTGCACATGCCAGAGTACACTGAGGCTTCACTGACATCAATGCCACACTCGCTCAGGTCTTCCTCATAGAGCATGAGTGCCATTCTGCAGATGCGTCCAAGCCAGCTCTGCTAGTTTCAATATGACATCCCTATGTGATTCCAGGAGCCACTATCTGTCTATCTGTCTCACTTTCCTCTTGATACTTCTGGTTCTTCCTGGTGTTCTGGATGAGCAGGAAGCGTTTGTTTGATGTGATTTCCTGTATTCTGGTGCATTTTGGGGATGGCCAATACTAAATTCAATCAGATTCATAGCCTACATCCTGATTTGTTGATACTGAGGCAATGATTCCCTGCAAAGGCTTGGGCTTTAGGGCCCCCTGACCCCTTGGGGGCCTGGGCCCGGTAGGCCCGTGCAGTAATCCATCCCTGTCTCTTCCCATCATCCTGTTCCAGTATCTGCTGAAGGACAGTGCCTGAAATCCAACTGAAGACTCGCATATGGCACATGATGAGGAGACTTGGTTGGCTTAATGTGTGAGAAGATTCTCTTGGCTTGATTCTGGTCACTGATCCTCTTCCTGAAGTACTCTTCTTTCTGTGGGTCATTGAACCTTTGTACTTCTGTCACCTGACTGAGAAGGGATCCGACTTGTTGCTGCTGGTCGGGAGGTTATCCAGATGAGAGCAGAGGAGAGCAGAGTTTCCTGAATGAGGCTTGTCATCAGCACATCCACTGATGTGTCAGTAGAGTTGAAATGCGTAGGCGCTAGCCCAATTCAATGGAATAAAGGATTTCTTTCTCACAGACAGGACAGTCGCAGCTTTTGATTTTTGAAATTTTCAGTATCATTCTGGTCCTCACCTGATTTTTCTAAAACAATTGACCCAAGGCAGCACTCTCCTTCCCTCTTTCTTCATCCACTGATTATGTTTGTTTGATATCAGACAGCTTCTGATTCCCTTTGAAATTCAGTGGAAGTCAACTCTCATCCAGACCATCAAGATGAACACAATGTGGCAGTCTATGTATTCATTATCCTGTAGCTCCCTAAGCTCAGGGTGGAAGTCAAGCAGGAGCCTGTGAAGACTGTACTGATCATGTTTGACCAAATTCAGCTCACGGAACGGAAGCACAAACATGAAATCTACATCCTGGTTAGCTCTCTCCTCTGCCCAGTTAAGGATGAACTTCTGCACTGAGACAGTATTTCCAATACCAGCGATCCCCTTGGTCATCACAGTTCTGATGTGTCTCTCTTGTCGAGGGAAGGGCTTGAATATATCATTACAGTTAATTGTTCTGTCTTCTGTAGATTGTGGCCTGGATGCTGACTCTACCTGCCAAACCTCATGTTCATTATTCACCCCTTCACTCTCTCCCTCTGTGATGTAGAGCTCGGTGTACTGTAGATCTTGTTCAGAAGTGTTTTGAGTCCCTGACCTTATGATGCCTTCACGTATGCTCTCAAACCTCCTCTTCATATTGGCTTTATGGGTAATCAGTGATCTGTTTAGGACATGGTTGTCTGTTTGGAATGAAAACATATATCATTTTATACAACTAGTTACTGTGTAATTTTAAACACAGCTCACACACTCCACATCTGGACTGATTTTGGGTCAGGACAGCCCTCCTGAAGGAGACAACAAGACACAATTCACTGCATCCTCCATGTTAAAGAAAACCTGCCCACAAACAGTCCCATACACATACCGTATTTTCCGGACTATAAGTAGCAACAAGTAGCAATATCCTGGCAGCAACAATTGTGTTTAAATGTAGGTTACTGCTTCAGCCTCTGGCAAGCTCAGAAGGGGGCGGCAAGCAACTTGTAGCTTGGGAGTGCCGTGTTGAAGACTCATGGTGTAGGACAATGACTTTTCATATTAAACCAACCAACAATATAAAATATTAAGAAGAGCTCTTTTATGAGTTAAATCGAAACAAAATTATTACTGGCCTTTATTTGTCCGAATCTGAGGCCCGGCTAAATAGAATCCTGGCCATAATTTGAGGATTTAGGTATGCACGTGTGTTTCAGGTATAGTGCAAGCACTAATCTCTGACTGAAAGTGCACAGGACTTGTGCATTTGAGAGTGCTCTCGCGTGCCTGTAGACAGTAATGTTTTATGTAGGGTTCATGTCAGTTAATATGAATTAACAGAGTAAAGAGTTTAAAAACATGTTCAATGTTGGAAATCCCAGTCACTTTCCTGTCATTCTACTGGGAGACACGCCCACTTCCTGAAGCTTCCTCCACCTGAGGATAATTACCAATCAACCTCACTAGTGTGTCTCTCTTTGTGCTGCATGCGTTTGCTGCGTCTATGACTTTGTACGTTTATTTAATCATTTTGTATTGACATTAATTTGATAACTGTTAAATGTTTCACTTGGTTAAAGGTTTCCTTTGTGGTTATGTGAATGTACAGTATTATTATTATAACTAGAAAAGCATTTCCTGAAGGAAATACAGTGCATGAAAATGCAAAAATATGATGTAAAATATCATACAGAGTAAAAACAAACTATATTGGTTGCTAAGTAGATGAGGTTTAATATAGTTGGAATGACTGAACAGTTAAATAGGTGGATAGTTTAAATGGTTAAATTATTTAGGTAGATAGTTGACGATAACTGACAGTTGGAATGGCTCTAATGTTTGCTAGCAGTTATGCTAACTATGTTAACAAAGATAATAATGTTAACAAAGTTACTATGCTAACTAGCATGCTAACATGGTAGCATGCTAACTATGCTAACCATGTTACTTAGCTAATCGTTTTTAGTAGTTTTGCTAAAAATGCTAACTAGCATGCTAACATGCTAGCGCTAGCATGCTAACTATGCTAACCACGTTACTTAGCTGACTTAGCTAATCGTTTTTAGTGGTTTTGCTAAAAATGCTAACTAGAATGCTAACTATGCTAACCACGTTACTTAGCTGACTTAGCTAATCGTTTTTAGCAGTTTTGCTAAAAATGCTAACTAGCATGCTAACATGCTAGCATGCTAACTATGCTAACCATGTGACTTAGCTAACTTAGCTAATAATTTTAAGCAGTTTTGTTAAAAATGCTAACTAGCATGCTAACATGCTAGCATGCTAACTATGCTAACCATGTGACTTAGCTAACTTAGCTAATCATTTTAAGCAGTTTTGCTAAAAATGCTAACTAGCATGCTAACATGCTAGCATGCTAACTATGCTAACCATGTTACTTAGCTAACTTAGCTAACTAGCTACAGTGGGTAGGAGTCATAGTTGATGACAAGTAACAGTTACAATGGCTGAACAGTTAAAAAGTTCAGTAGTTTAAAGGGTTGAATTGTTTAACAGTGAAATATTGTAGTGAGGACTTTTATTTTGAAACAGTTTTTGGCAGAGGAAGCAGTTGAACAGGATGTGTAGTCTTAATAGGGCCAGTTTGTATGCTTAAAGCCTGAGACTGGCAGTTGGTCCAGGTGGCCCGAACACCTGCCATAGGATTCTAATTGCTTAACGGCTCTATTGTGATGTCATCAGCCCATGTTAAGTCTATGGGGAAATTTTCACTAGTTTTTAATTAATAGTTTAAAAAGTATAAAAGTTACAAAGTTGAAAAATACAAAGCCCACATGTCCTAAGTAAGACCTACGTAACATAGTTTGAATGAAGTTTCTACGTTAAACGGTTTAAGCTGCATTAACTGCGTTAGAAGAAGAAGAATAAGAAGAAGAAGAAGAACTAGAAAAGCATTTCCTGAAGGAAATACAGTGCATGAAAATGCAAAAAATATGATGTCAAATATCATACAGATTAAAAACAAACTATATTGGTTGCTAGGTAGATGAGGTTTAATATAGTTGGCATGACTGAACAGTTAAATAGGTGGATAGTTTATATAGGTAAATGATTTACTTGGTAGATAAGGTTTAATATAGTTGGCATGACTGAACAGTTAAATAGGTGGATAGTTTATATAGGTAAATGATTTACTTGGTAGATAATGTTTAATATAGTTGGAATGATTGAACGGTTAAATAAGTGGATAGTTTAAATGGTTAAATTATTTAGGTAGATAGTTGACGATAACTGACACTTGGAATGGCTCTAATGTTTGCTAGCAGTTATGCTAACTATGTTAACAAAGATAATAATGTTAACCAAGTTACTATGCTAACTAGCATGCTAACAATGTTAAAATGCTAAGTATGCTAACCATGTGACTTAGCTAATTATTTTTAGCAGTTATGCTAACTAACATGCTAACACGCTAACTATGCTAACCATGTTACTTAGCTAACTTAGTTAATCATTTTAAGCAGTTTTGCTAAAAATGCTAACTAGCATGCTAACATGCTAGCATGCTAACTATGCTAACCATGTGACTTAGCTAATCATTTTAAGCAGTTTTGCTTAAAATGCTAACTAGCATGCTAACATGCTAGCATGCTAACTATGCTAACCATGTTACTTAGCTAACTTAGCTAATCATTTTTAACAGTGTTGTTAATTAAATAGTAACAGTTTTGTTAAAAATGCTAACTAGCATGCTAACATGCTAGCATGCTAACTATGCTAACCACGTTACTTAGCTAATCATTTTTAGCAGTTTTGCTAAAAATGTTAACTAGCATGTTTACATGCTAGCATGCTAACTATGCTAACCATATGACTTAGCTAACTTAGCTAATCATTTTTAGCAGTTTTGCTAAAAATGCTAACTAGCATGTTAACATGCTAACTTTGCTAACCATGTGACTTAGCTAACTTAGCTAATCATTATAAGTAGTTTTGCTAAAAATGCTAACTAGCATGCTAACATGCTAGCATGCTAACTATGCTAACCATGTGACTTAGCTAATCATTTTAAGCAGTTTTGCTTAAAATGCTAACTAGCATGCTAACATGCTAGCATGCTAACTATGCTAACCATGTTACTTAGCTAACTTAGCTAATCATTTTTAACAGTGTTGTTAATTAAACAGTAACAGTTTTGTTAAAAATGCTAACTAGCATGCTAACATGCTAGCATGCTAACTATGCTAACCACGTTACTTAGCTAACTTAGCTAATCATTTTTAGCAGTTTTGCTAAAAATGCTAACTAGCATGCTAACATGCTAGCATGCTAACTATGCTAACCATGTGACTTAGCTAACTTAGCTAATCATTTTTAGCAGTTTTGCTAAAAATGTTAACTAGCATGCTTACATGCTAGCATGCTAACTATGCTAACCATATGACTTAGCTAACTTAGCTAATCATTTTTAGCAGTTTTGCTAAAAATGCTAACTAGCATGTTAACATGCTAACTTTGCTAACCATGTGACTTAGCTAACTTAGCTAATCATTATAAGTAGTTTTGTTAAAAATGCTAACTAGCATGCTAACATGCTAACTATGCTAACCATGTTACTTAGCTAACTTAGCTAACTAGCTACAGTGGGTAGGAGTCATAGTTGATGACAAGTAACAGTTACAATGGCTGAACAGTTAAAAAGTTCAGTAGTTTAAAGGGTTAAATTGTTTAACAGTAAAATATTATAGTGAGGACTTTTATTTTGAAACAGTTTTTGGCAGAGGAAGCAGTTGAACAGGATGTGTAGTCTTAATAGGGCCAGTTTGTATGCTTAAAGCCTGAGACTGGCAGTTGATCCAGGTGGCCCGAACACCTGCCATAGGATTCTAATTGCTTAACGGCCGTATTGTGATGTCATAATCATAATGTTAAGTCAATGGGGAAATTTTGATTCGTTTTTAATTAATAGTTTAAAAAGTATAAAAGTTACAAAGGTGAAAAATACAAAGCCCACATGTCATAAGTAAGACCTACGTAACATAGTTTGAATGAAGTTTCTACGTTAAACGGTTGAAGCTGCATTAAGTGCGTTAGAAGAAGAATAATAATAAGAAGAAGCCTAGGAAGAACAGTACAGTGCATTTCCATGCACTGTAACTAGAAAAGCATTTCCTGAAGGAAATACAGTGCATGAAAATGCAAAAATATGATGTAAAATATCATACAGAGTAAAAACAAACTATATTGGTTGCTAGGTAGATGAGGTTTAATATAGTTGGAATGACTGAACAGTTAAATAAGTGGATAGTTTAAATGGTTAAATTATTTAGGTAGATAATTGACGATAACTGACAGTTGGAATGGCCCTAATGTTTGCTAGCAGTTATGCTACTATGTTATCAAAGATAATAATGTTAACCAAGTTTTTTTTGCTAAAAATGCTAATTAGCATGCTAGCATGCTAACTATGGTAGCATGCTAACTATGTTACTTAGCTAACTTAGCTAATCATTTTTAATAGTTTTGCTAAAAATGCTAACTAGCTTGCTAACACGCTAGCATGCTAACTATGCTAACCACGTTACTTAGCTAACTTAGCAAATCATTTTTAACAGTTTTGCTAAAAATGCTAACTAGCATGCTAACACGCTAGCATGCTAACTATGCTAACCACGTTACTTAGCTAACTTAGCTAATCATTTTAAGCAGTTTTGCTAAAAATGCTAATTATCATGCTAACTATGCTAGCATGCTAACTATGCTAACCATGCTACTTAGCTAACTAGCTACAGTGGGTAGGAGTCATAGTTGATGACAAGTAACAGTTACAATGGCTGAACAGTTAAAAAGTTCAGTAGTTTAAAGGGTTAAATTGTTTAACAGTAAAATATTATAGTGAGGACTTTTATTTTGAAACAGTTTTTGGCAGAGGAAGCAGTTGAACAGGATGTGTAGTCTTAATAGGGCCAGTTTGTATGCTTAAAGCCTGAGACTGGCAGTTGGTCCAGGTGGCCCGAACACCTGCCATAGGATTCTAATTGCTTAACGGCTCTATTGTGATGTCATCAGCCCATGTTAAGTCTATGGGGAAATTTTGACTAGTTTTTAATTAATAGTTTAAAAAGTATAAAAGTTACAAAGATGAAAAATACAAAGCCCACATGTCATAAGTAAGACCTACGTAACATAGTTTGAATGAAGTTTCTACGTTAAACGGTTGAAGCTGCATTAAGTGCGTTAGAAGAAGAATAATAACTAGAAAAGCATTTCCTGAAGGAAATACAGTGCATGAAAATGCAAAAATATGATGTAAAATATCATACAGAGTAAAAACAAACTATATTGGTTGCTAAGTAGATGAGGTTTAATATAGTTGGAATGACTGAACAGTTAAATAGGGGGATAGTTTAAATGGTTAAATTATTTAGGTAGATAGTTGACGATAACTGACAGTTGGAATGGCTCTAATGTTTGCTAGCAGTTATGCTAACTATGTTAACAAAGATAATAATGTTAACAAAGTTACTATGCTAACTAGCATGCTAACATTCTAGCATGCTAACTATGCTAACCATGTTACTTAGCTGACTTAGCTAATCGTTTTTAGCGGTTTTGCTAAAAATGCTAACTAGCATGCTAACATGCTAGCATGCTAACTATGCTAACCATGTGACTTAGCTAACTTAGCTAATCATTTTAAGCAGTTTTGCTAAAAATGCTAACTAGCATGCTAACATGCTAGCATGCTAACTATGCTAACCATGTTACTTAGCTAACTTAGCTAACTAGCTACTGTGGGTAGGAGTCATAGTTGATGACAAGTAACAGTTACAATGGCTGAACAGTTAAAAAGTTCAGTAGTTTAAAGGGTTGAATTGTTTAACAGTGAAATATTGTAGTGAGGACTTTTATTTTGAAACAGTTTTTGGCAGAGGAAGCAGTTGAACAGGATGTGTAGTCTTAATAGGGCCAGTTTGTATGCTTAAAGCCTGAGACTGGCAGTTGGTCCAGGTGGCCCGAACACCTGCCATAGGATTCTAATTGCTTAACGGCCGTATTGTGATGTCATAATCATAATGTTAAGTCAATGGGGAAATTTTGATAGTTTTTAATTAATAGTTTAAAAAGTATAAAAGTTACAAAGTTGAAAAATACAAAGCCCACATGTCCTAAGTAAGACCTACGCAACATAGTTTGAATGAAGTTTCTACGTTAAACGGTTTAAGCTGCATTAACTGCGTAAGAAGAAGAAGAAGAAGAAGAAGAAGAAGAAGAAGAAGAAGAAGAAGAAGAAGAAGAAAAAGCCTAGGAAGAACAGTACAGTGCATTTTCATGCACTGTAATAAGAAGAAGCCTAGGAAGAACAGTACAGTGCATTTTCATGCACTGTAAAAAGCCTTGGAATAACAGTACAGTGCATTTTCATGCACTGTAATGATCTGTATCAGTAAAGCTGGCTTTGTTTGATTGTAGATACCAGCAATATGCTTACATTGTAAACCAACATTGAGAAAGCAAACGGCAATAAAGATCAAAATTGAGAAGTAATTCCTGGACTCATTCCTGTGTTCTAATTCTGGTATCTGGTATTGTTCTAATTCTGTGTTCCATTCTGGTAGCACTCATCCTGAACCAGCCAAACACCAGATATTTTACATTCAATTTTTTCATATAAAAGTCGCACCTGACTATAAGTCGCAGGACCAGTCAAACTATGAAAAAAGTGTGACTTATAGTCCGGAAAATACGGTACATGAACACATTCAAACATTCCAAAGCACCACAGTGGAAGTACAGATGCAGATGTGCAGATAAATGACTGTGTGATGTTTAGATGCCCTTTTGATAGTAAAACAAAACACACCGCATTGTATCTTTCTTTCTACAACTGTCTCCAAGACACACATTCTCTCTCTCTATCCCTCCCTCTCTCACACATGTCCACACACACACACACTTCTCCAGGGTGTAGGTGCGATAGCTGAAATCTCACTTTTGATCAGATTGTGAGTGAGTACTAGTGACCGTGTGAGAGGCCAGCAAGACAGTAACACAAATGCATAGCTAGAAGTTAAATCCAAAACCCACTGCAGAGACTAATAATTGCACAAAGACACACGTCATTCAATGCATCCTCCCCAATAAAGAAAGGCTGATATTATCTTTTCTCGGATGCTTTCTGCTAACTGATTAAATGTTCATTGCCCAGTTCACAGAGCACTCTTTCGGTGAGCACTATTACAGCTCTACCGGGTTTCTCTGAAACTCTGAGTGTTAACTATTTTGGGTGTTAATACTCCACGATGAGGGGAACTATTGAGCCCTGTGGTTAGTCAGGGGGCCAAAACTGATATTAAAACTCTGTCGGACACTTTTTGGTACAAGCATACAACCTATCCAGTATTAATATTTAACCCCTCAACAAGTGTTCTAGCCAGGTTGTCAGCTTAGAAAATGTTTTTTTGTCCATTTTAACACTATATTCTTATAAGTGGTAAAAGCGGATTTTCCCCCCCAAAGTGCTTTCATTTTCTTCCATGTTACCTACTGTAATTTTGGGCAAATGTGCAATATAATCCAATGTATGTGCAAGCATGATTAGGGTGGTTGTCAAGGTGATTTTTTTTTTTTGTGTGTGTATGACTTTAAGCAATTTCAGGCCAATTTGTTGGGTTCCTGCTCAACATGACATACCAACATAAATGTTGAATATCTCCACAACCACAAGGACCATATACATAGAAATGGTATCAAACGAAAGCCAACACTCATGGGCTGTCTGCTGAAGTGTCAGAATCAACATGTATTGTACAGTGTAAGAGAACAGAACTAGAATATGAAAAAAACAATCTTCACCTAAAGAGAACCAGTTTTCAAAGTGAATATCAGCTTGGAAACATAACATAGTATCCCAAAACCTCTATCAATCAGTACCCCTATCTATGGGAATGAGTCAAGCCAAGTTTAAAGCTTGTAGGGAGAGACAGTGCAATGCTGCACAAGTTGTAATTCTTTAATGTCAAGGCAGTAATGTAGAACTGTAGATGGTGGTCTATGGTGCTATTTGACTGATTGATAGAGGTTTTGGGATACTATGTTATGTTTCCAAGCTGATATTCACTTTGAAAACTGGTTCTCTTTAGGCGGAGATTGTTTTTTTTTCATGTTCTAGTTCTGTTGTCTCTTACACTGTACAATAAATGTCAATTCTGACACTTCTGCAGACAGCCCATGAGTGTTAACTTTCATTTGATACCTTTTTTTATTTATATGGTCCTTGTGGTTGTGGAGATATTCAACATTTATTGCTGGCATGTCATGTTGAGCAGGAAACCAAAAAATTGGCCTGAAATTGCTTGTACAGGTCACACAAAAAAAAATCCAGCTTGACAACCACCCTAATATCTTACCTATGGGTGTCTTCTACCTAAAAAAATAGGGTGACAGCTTGTACCAAAACATGTCTGCAAAAGTCTTAACGGAAGCCCTTTTCAGAATTGGCCCCCTGACTAGGTCGGGCATTTCGACCTTGAAAGGAAATATATGTGTGCGCACAAAGTTTGGGACTACTTCAAGAATCTCCATAGAGTGCTGCTGTTCACTGGGTGCTTGACTAGTATAATCATTCTATGTTGTTTTTTATGTTTTTAATTATTTTACACACTTTTATACTTTTGCAATTTTTATGTGTTTTAATTATTACTTCTTAAACACTTTTAAACTATTGCCCTTTTATTAGCTATTCCTGTTTGCTTGTGTTTATGTAAAGCACATTAAATGACCTCTGTGTATGAAATGCGCTATATAAATAAAGTTGACTTGACTTGACGCTATATTCTGTTGTTAGGTTACTGAGGCTGTGCCTAACAGGATTTCTTTTTTTACCTGAACAAAATGGGTGTAAATTGCTTTTCAGTAGGCTCACAGACACACCTCTGTATCCTAATCCAATTGTAGGATCATAGGCCTATTGCAAATATCAAATCAATACTGACATGAGTAAAAGTAATCAGGATGAATTAGGCTACTATTTCCAGGTTGTAGGCCTAGGTTATACTGTATATAGCACATATCAACACTAGTCACACAGAAAAAGAAGACGAAATGGTGTCACATTGTTTTTGGCTTTGCCTACTACACATGCATCCCTTCTCTCTATCCGACTGTCTGTCTTCCTCGCTCTCTGTGCATCTCCCTCTCTCTCTGTTAGACCGCAACGTTTAACTTTATTTTAGCAAATAATAAACCGTGATGTTGACGCCAAATCCTCAGTGTCGCCACACCTTTGTCATGTAGTCTAAGAGATTGGTAAGTCTTCCCTTGGCCCACAAACTCTAAAGACAGTCAGAACTCACTAGACCGGTTCATTTTGTATCTGGAGCAAGATGCAATGTGGGCAGGTGAGCTTTGAACCTAAATAAAATAGACATGGCCTACTACCTGAGGGAGGAGTAGAAGTATCAGCATAATCAACCCTAGATCTTCAATTTGATTTGGGCTATCCAAGAAAATGTTGTGTAAGGTAGACTACTAGTTTAAAGGGATATTCCACCATTTGGAGAATTACACTAATTTTTCACCTCTCCTTGAGTTAAACAATTGATTTTTTATCTTTCTCCAGTTCATCCAGCCGTGGTGTTCCTTGATTATTACGCTGGAATGAGAGTATAGTTCCAATTGGGAAAGATGAAGCTTAGCAGTATTCACAATGTCAACACCGCCAAACAGGATGTACTCAGCAGTATCTGTGGACAGAACAACTAAGAACTAAGATTACTAAGACTAGTTGGCTAGTTCAAACTTTTACTTAAAAAAGCTTAACTCGTGTCACGCTGTTCACCAACAGCAACATCCATCTTCTTTGTTTTCAAGTAGTTCTAGCAGGGAATTCAAGCCAAACCGTTGCAACTCTGCCATCAATCATTATGTTAAGCCTGCCTAACGTCTCTATACACAATGTGATTGGCCCTATCGAAGTTTAATTTTTCCAGCGCGCAAGCCAATGGACAGACTAGCCCTGGCAGCAAATTACAGTTGCTGCCGCTATGCGTCTAGATTTTTAGGCTATGGGTATTGTGGCATTCTGGGAAATGCTACGGCACAAATTGTCCATATTCTAAATAGCATGAGAAATTGTTTGTGTTCTCAAATACAGATTTCGCACTGGTCATTTTTTTGCCAGTACAAATTCCCAGTTTAATGGATTTTTTCAGTGTACTTAAGAGGCTGTGAAAAGCACAAAGCTACCAGATCCAAGTTGCCGTCATACTGAAATAAACTCAAGACATACATCATTTTCAGAAAAGTTGTGGTAGCGACGACCCCTTTTGGCTCATACACTACTTGGATTGTTGCTAGTAAGAGATAGGAGAAAGAAAAACCACAGACACAGAAAAGTGTTAATATGTTTATTCTTAGTGCTATGAAGACAAACAGTACAATTATTCACAATTTTAAATGGAAATAGCTTACTTTGTAACAGTCTGTGAACGTTGGTGTGACCTCCTGGAGGCACACGTCAAGTGATCCTCTTACTATAGGCCCTAAGTAAAAGTAAATATGGGCACACTCACTGTATTCTCCAAGACACTACACAATTGACTGATGTATCCTTTAACATTGGGAAAAGAGTTGACATGTATGACTTAACCTACAGTACATACATGATTTAATGTAATGTTCTCCACTTAGTCTCACTTGCTAACACATTTATCTTCCTCTTCTATGCAAAACGGTGCCACAATTTCTTAAGAATGACACAGTATAAGAGCTGAGTCAGACCTGACTATATGGTGAACATTAATACAAAAGTTCTAATTACCATACTATGTGGACCATGTTTCACAGATTTTAGACATATACAATATTTTGCACAATGGAATTGTCTCTGCGAGACACTCTGGCAAAGAGCAATGATGCACGTTACTTTTTCCCCTTGCATTCCGGGAAACCAGCTAAACTGATGAAGACAGCGCTGCAACGTTGGAGGTGTCACGGACTCAGACTGGTAAAACAGATCCTTAGATATACAGGTTCCTTTATTGGTTCAGAGGATCATACAGCCGATTGCAGAAGGATTAAACACTCAAAAGTTTCAGTCTTTCAAAAGCTCAGAAGATAGTCCCAAAAAAGGGAAAACCGAGGATCCAAGGAAATATGAACAAATACTAACAAAAGAGCTTACGCAAACTGGAAGAGGCAGGAAACAGAGGAGCACAGCCTTGAATCCACGATCGACGAAGCCAGACACAGACTGGAGAATGCGGGAAACCTTTGTAGGGGCGTTAATGATGTGGTGATTGCTTGCAGGTGAGTAGAGCTAATAGGCAGGTGAGTGTGAGAGATCCCATGTGACTGGGGAAAGCGGGGGTGTGGCCGAGGGAGAGTCAGGTGCTGGAGTGGCATGAGGGGGCGTGGCCGAGGGGTGTGGCAGTAGGAGAGTCAGGTGCTGGAGTGGCATGAGGGGGCGTGGCCGAGGGGTGTGGCCGAGGGAGAGTCAGGTGCTGGAGTGGCATGAGGGGGCGTGGCCGAGGGGTGTGGCCGAGGGAGAGTCAGGTGCTGGAGTGGCATGAGGGGGCGTGGCCGAGGGGTGTGGCAGTAGGAGAGTCAGGTGCTGGAGTGGCATGAGGGGGCGTGGCCGAGGGGTGTGGCAGTAGGAGAGTCAGGTGCTGGAGTGGCATGAGGGGGCGTGGCCGAGGGGTGTGGCAGTAGGAGAGTCAGGTGCTGGAGTGGCATGAGGGGGCGTGGCCGAGGGGTGTGGCAGTAGGAGAGTCAGGTGCTGGAGTGGCATGAGGGGGCGTGGCCGAGGGGTGTGGCAGTAGGAGAGTCAGGTGCTGGAGTGGCATGATGGGGCGTGGCCGAGGGGTGTGGCAGTAGGAGAGCCCGGTGCTGGAGTGGCATGAGGGGGCGTGGCCGAGGGGTGTGGCAGTAGGAGAGTCAGGTGCTGGAGTGGCATGAGGGGGCGTGGCCGAGGGAGAGCCCGGTGCCGGTGTGACAGGAGGACAGTACACATTGGTCGTAGTGTTATCCGATTGCGTCGAAGTCCGAAATCATTCAGAGTAAACATTGGTCTAGTGTTATCCAATTGCGTCGAAGTCCGAAATCATTCAGAGTAAACATTGGTCGTAGTGTTATCCAATTGCGTCGAAGTCCGAAATCATTCAGAGTAAACATGGTCTAGTGTTATCCAATTGTGTGCAGTGAGATTTTTAAATGCATGCTTGTTGCCGCCCCTCCAGTTGGGCCGTTACATTGCTCTTTGCCAGACCCTTAATCTTTCTAGATTATCAGGGTCTGGATTTTCCAGGCCACATACTTTCCATACTCAAGTACAAATATACATCTGTAAAAAAAGACTCTAGTAAAAGTATAAGTAGTGATTCAGCTTTTTTAAGTAAAAGTAACAAAGTACTTAAAGTATAAAAAGTAAAAAGTAAGAGCCTTTTTGAAGGACTTGTTTATGTTAAAAGAAACGGACTGTGGCCTACAATGGTATATTTCAAACTCCTTAACAACTATTTCATTTCATTTCACAAAAAAATCAACCATTCTTGGTGCTTACTACTAAACCAGGTAGTGGGGCAGTTAAGCACAAAATAAGCATACAATTGATTTAGAATGTTGGGGAGAGGGGGGTAAATGACCCGGTACTGGAACATGTTATGCATAACAGGTTTAACTCACAGACACACATTTACAGTTGGCCTTGGGTGTGGGTATTTCTGTAGAAGAATCAACACAAAATCTAATCTAGGTGGATTACCTATGGTAATGCCCATGTCTAGGTTATGAAAGCAAACATTCCACCAGAGGTGGGACCAAGTCACTGTTTGGCAAGTCACAAGTAAGTCCCAAGTCTTAGCAGTCAAGTCCAAGTCAAGTCCCAAGTAAAAGTAGAGAAGGGCAAGTCGAGTCCAAGTCCAAGTCTCATCAAAGGCAAGTCGAGTCCAAGTCCAAGTCCCAATCTCTTTCAAGTCCTGAACAAGTCATCAGGTACTCTTCACTTAATAATGCCATTATTAGACTATCGATATTATATATATTTTAGCACTTCCATCTAATCCACAGTATTGTTTTTATGAATACAGATTAAAATATGTTCAATGTTTCTGTCTTGTAATCTTTTACGACATATGACATACGACATACCTGTGTAATATACACATGTGCATACCTGAGTAATCTGTACAAAACGGATAGCTACATGACACTCAGCACAGCTGCAAATATATATATATATATATTGTTTTTCAAAATTGCGGAGCCCACTGTAAGGATGAGTAATAATTTGACTGATGGCAGTTCACTGCACTAGGATTTGCCTGCAAACTATTTATTAGGCTGTCTGCCAGTGGCGACTCATAAGGGAAGCCAAGGTCAACACTTTTATATTATTTAAAAGATAATAATGACAGTATTTTTTTTTTTTAAAGTATTCATTTCTTAAGAAATACTACACATTTGATGCTATTTATCTCATTTGTAAATTGTGCACTGTCACTTTAAGCCCATTGTGTGTCACTGTCCACACGTTCTCATAATGATTTTATTTTACCAGCTCCATTCAATTATAGCCTATGGCTAGTCCTCAAACTCAAATATTTGTGCCACATGTATAGCACAATATTAACAATGATAAGTTGGCACAAATAGCTTTCATTCCTGTTTGCAATTAAAAGTGAATTATGAGCCTGGTAGCCAGTAGCCACCTAGCTACAGTAGCTGAGTGGAATGCGTTTCAATCGGCATATCATGTGCTTCATGTAAATAAATTATAGAATACTTCAAGACTCACCAGTTCCATTACACAAAGGCAAAGACAACTCTTCATATTCTTGTCCACTTTCCAAATCACAGTGAGTGCAGCTAGTATGTCATAGTGACCTGGATCTCATAGTTTATAACAGTAGGCTATAGTGAGAACCGGATAAATTCGCAATCTCCTCTAATCTCATATTTGTTGACTTCACGATTTCCTTTTATACGTTTCTATTTAAAACAAGAAATCAATCATCATTAACACAATGACAAGCCAGCTGGAACCTACTAGTTTTCTCTCCCTCTCGTGCGTGCGTTCTCAAATAAATGCAGTAGGCTAGCATAAGTTCAAGTTGGATCTTAATGGAGAGGACTCGAAAAGTATCATCTTTATGTAACATACTGTTGGTGCATTTTGACATGAAACGTTCTCTAACAAAAGTGCAAATCAGTTTGCATTAAAGCTACTAGTGATTGGCTAAATGTTGGTCCTTCCTCTGTCTCTTGGTGCCCTACACACAGTGCGTAACGCGTGTGGGGGTAGCGGCAGCACTGCTCTGGCCGCTTGTCTCCGCTATTTTTTTTTTAGTCGCGGTGGGAAAGCGTCTCTGGGGTGACTGGTCCACGATCAGGAAATTTAGTTTTTGATTCGAGACATGTCAAGTCATCACAAGTCAAAGAGGCAAAGTCCGAGTCAAGTCTCGAGTGAATAGTAGTCAAGTCCAAGTCGAGTCGCAAGTCATGCCGAATTTTATCAAGTCAAGTCTGAAGTCATTAAAATCATGACTCGAGTCCAAGTCCAAGTCATGTGACTCGAGTCCACATGTCTGCATTCCACGTGTCAGTGTTGCATTAATCCCATACATACTGTATTGTTTTGCCATTGTTTTCAATTTATCTCTCTATATAATCATCTCTATTCACCTTATTTACGCGGCGGCCATTGTAAACCAAAACTAGGCTATGGGGTACGAAAACCATTTCATTGTTGTGTTCTATGCATCTGCCAGTAATTGCTGAGAATGTGTGAATGATAGTCAGTGTACCCTGCTATAGCCTCCTCTTGGTTTACACATGGCCGCTGCATGAATGAGGCAAATAAAAAGGCTGAAGATGTCTGCATGCGGCTGTTATTGGCTAATCTGCGTTCAATGGACAAGGCTTAGCAAAAGCTAAGCGATACGTCTTTTGTTTTTTCAAAGACTTACGATGGTCTTGGATCTTCAGGCAGTCCAACTGAA
This sequence comes from Alosa sapidissima, assembly GCF_018492685.1. NCBI lineage: Eukaryota > Metazoa > Chordata > Actinopteri > Clupeiformes > Clupeidae > Alosa > Alosa sapidissima. The sequence continues at coordinate 20,596,432 of NC_055965.1, read as the reverse complement.
ATGTCAAATGAAACTTGGGCTTAGCCCAATAATTAAAAACAGCCCAAACAACATTTTTGTGATTGTGTGTTGTGTTGTGTCTTCATGCTCGAAATCTCAACAACAGAGAAATGAACTGCTCCAACTGGTCTCAGAGATGTGGGAAAATATATTGTTTAAGAGCACATGTTAATGTAGTGAGTGTGTAGAGTGTGGGCGCACACCGTTCTTTTTTAGCTCGCCGGCCAATTTTCAAAACCCAATGTGGTCCTTGAGCCAAAAAGTTTGGCCACCCCTGGGTTACGGTATTTCAGTGATGAGCTAGTTTACTTGTGCAAGGTCACAGAGCAAAGGGCACCGACAACGGCAACCACTCCTATTGCCTCTATGCCAATCCTTAACAGAAAAAAATGACATATGTCAATGAACCACAATGACATCAACAGATGGTAATCGGTGTGTTTGAATTCCCGTCCATGTAGCACACCTGTACATTCCACAGTGGGGAGAAGTTCACCTTAGATTAGATTAGATTAGATTCAACTTTATTGTCATTGCACAACTAAGGACAACTAGTACAACAAAATGCAGTTAAGCATCTAACCAGTAGTGCAATCATTAAAAGTCCTTTTCTTTATAACAGTGCTTAAAAAGACATAAAGACAGGGAATGACATAAAGACACAGACATAAAGACACAGATCATGTTATTGCATTATTAAGGTGTATTGGCAAATAAAGAACATAGTTCTGAAGAATCAGACAGTCTATATACAGAATGCAGTATGATCATATATATTGCATTATACAACAATTGGGTTCTATGGAACTATTTATTTGTTTCTGATTGGCCGAGAGACGTTCCATGAGTTGGAATATCCCTGGACATTTCAACTCAGACTTTGCACAGCTAATAATAAATCACTCCGCGATACAATGCGAATATTTGACACAATGTTCCCAGCTCTCCACTATTTCAAGCAATGGGTTACTCCTTAGCAAACCATAACGAAACAGTGCTTCACCACATCTGTGGATTAAACCACACAGTCAACTCAATGTAAGTAAGATACAACATTTCTTTCAAGAAGACATGTAAACCACCAAGACCCGTAACGAGGGATCTGGAATGTTGGTTACCTAGCAACCAAGATGCTGTCTATTGAAAATAACTATTTTTTGATGCGTAAGAACGATGTCGAAATTAAAATTTTTAAACAATAATGGGGTGTTTTCAGATTATTTAGTTTGTTGTAGAATTGTTGTATAAAAGCAATATAGCACTCGTGATCGTGGGATTGGTCATGGATATTCCCACGGCTGTTGTTGCCTGCGCCACTCGGCCTCCGGCCTTGTGGCTACGGCCGAACAACACCCGTGGGAATATCCATGACCAACCCCACTCTCACTCCTGCTATATTGCTTAATTGTTGAGTTGCATTAATAAAGTGCATAGTGGTCGGAGGTAGACAGACAGTCCAAGTCCATGTGCAAAAGGAGACAGGACTGAGTGGGGTGGGGCAGGGGCTAGTGACGGGTCTTGGTGTTGGGCAGCGTTAAGGTGTTGTGAAAAACCTTGTCTAAATAACAATTATATTTCCTTATTAGCTGCATACTTGAGGTTTCTCACATACTGGAACTTCAAGAAACATAATGTGGTTAACTGAAAGCTTTGGATAAAAGTCAGCTAAATGACTAAATGTAAAAATGATTGAATAATTCTTAATTCTGACTACACAAATTCTTCACACTATGAACTTACATCCAGTACTATTTGGTATTGCAGGGGCCAAATTGTATACATTTGTTATAACTAATATTTAAATGATACTTAATGTTTGTGAGTGTGTGAAGAATGACAAAGATTTATGGTCCAATATATAACTGTATTAATTGTTAGTTCCTGCTTTCAATCCCTTTTTCACCTAACAAAACCCATATTTGTCAGATATTTTTAAAAATTGCTGCCATGGCCCCCATGGGCCAAACCGAGGTACTTATGATTCTAAATCTGATCAGATCCCCTTTGTGAGTTTATCTTTTATCATAAAATGATCAATTGTTATGAAAATGTGCGCTTAACCGCTCCACTAAGGGGTGAACTTGCAGAGAAACAAACAATCTGTTTGAGGTAAGCTTGTTGGTAGAATAGGCCTAGTAGGACATTTTTAAGATGGAAAAGCAAACAAAGAATATGATGATTTGATGTCTGTACATATTGTAATAAAGCACTGAATTCAATTTAACCATTGTTTTGGCGTTGCCCTTTAAGTGGTACATAAATAATTAACTCACCTATGCGTTAACACAAAAGTAACACGACTTTTGTCAAGAAATTTGAAAATATAAGAGGAAGTATAGATATTTCTGTAAAAATGTAGGGGAGTAAAGTAAAAAGTTTTTAGAAAAAAATAAATACTCAGTAAAGTACAGATACTTGAAAATGCTACTTAAGTACACTTACTTTCCATCTCTGGTCTTGGGCTTAACAAAAAAGTATCTGTGTCTGTTAAATGCAGTCGCGCACACAGTGTCTCGGTTTTAGTTACGAGAAATCTGGTCAAAGACAAGCAAGCAATACCAATAAATATAGGGTACTGATAGCACATTTGAACAGAATTGAAATAGAACGAGCTAGATAGATAGATAGACAGATAGATACTTTATTGATCCCCAAGGAGAAATTCAAAGGTCTCAGTAGCATCACACTCACTGTACAATAGAGACAGTAGAAGTTAAGAAAAACTAACAAAACTAAATACTAAATATACTATATAAATTAAATAAATAAAAAATCCACAGTGTGCTTGAGGGTGATCAAACATGAGACGCTTGCAGTGACAGGGCCGGTACTGGCCTGTAGTTCTGTGTGCATCGTGAGGTGCTCAAGAGAGTGAGTGTGAGTGTCATGGTGAAGGTGCAAAAAGTAGTCCAACCATAGTCCTGTAGTTCTGTGTGTATGGTAAGGTGCTCAAGACAGTGAGTGTCATGGTGAAGGTGCAAAAAGTAGTCCAACAGTATAGTCCAACAGTGCAACAGTGCAAGAATAAGGTCTAGAGACCAGCATAAATAATATGGACAAATAGGAGAGTAAAGTAAGATAAAATAAAAAAAAAACTATGTCAGTGCAAGAACAGGTTGAGTAATAGGGTTACAGCCATTCAGTATGGTTCATGTTTTTGTGGTTACACCGTGTTGACAATTTTACCCAAATTCAGTTAATACTCTTTCAAAATTAAATAAATCCAAAACTTTAAGATTAGGGTTTGATGAACATGATATTTGAAAATAATTTGTCAAATTATTTTCAAATTTTAACAATTTTAAATGTATGTAACCCATATGTACACAAAAAAATGAGCGTCACGTCATTGACCCTTATTCAGTATTGTAGCAGAAGCCTGACCGCAGCCATTGGTCATGTGTGCTAATATAGCATGAAAAACAGTATAGCAGTAAAACAGTAGTAAAAACATTAGGCTGTGGACATTAGTAAAACAGAATTAAAACAGTAGTAAAGCAGTAGTGGGCAGTCAGTACTCAAACATGGAGAGGCAGACAGACTATCTCTCCTCTTCCCTTTAGTGAAGCATTGAACAGTTCAATGGCCCTGGGGACAAATGACTTCCTCAGCCTTTCAGTTGTGCATGGCAGTGAGTGAAGTCTCCAGCTGATCAAGCTCTTTTGCTTTTTAATAGTGCTGTAGAGTGGATGACATTCATTGTCCAAGATGTTGATCAGTTTGTTCAGGGTCCTTTTGGCAGATATTGAAGTGATGCACTCCAGTTCAGCTCCCAGAGCCAGCTTTCCTTACCAGCCTGTCAAGTCGCCCAGCATCCTTCTTCTTTGTGCTTCCTCCCCAGCATACCATAGCATAGAAGAGGACGCTAGCAACAACAGACTGGTAGAACATCCTGAGGTGCTTGCTGCACACATTGAAGGACTGCAGCCTCCTCAGGAAGTACAACCTGCTCTGTCCTTTCTTGTAGAGTGCGTCAGTGTTGGCAGACCAGTCCAGTTTATTGTCCAGGTGGAGACCCAGATACTTGTAGGTGCTTACCACCTCCACATTGACCCCATCAATGGAGACTGATAGCAGAGCGGGCTTAGACCTGCGGAAATCCACCACCATCTCCTTGGTTTTTGAAGTGTTGAGTTGAAGGTGATTGAGTTTGCACCATTGCACAAAGTCCTCCACCAGGCTCCTGTACTCTTCCTCTTGCTCTTGCTCGTCCCTGATACACCCCACAATTGCAGTATCGTCAGAAAACTTCTGCATGTGGCATGACTCGGTGTTGTAGCAGAAGTCAGATGTGTACAGGGTGAACAGGACTGGAGAGAGCACAGTTCCCTGTGGCGCTCCGGTGCTGCTGATCACAGTGTCAGAGAGACTGTTCTTCAGTCTGACGAACTGTGGTCGCTCGGTCAGGTAATCTGTAATCCAGGTTACCAGGTGAGCGTCCACACCCATCTGCAAGAGCTTGTCTCCCAGTCTGAGGGGTTGGATGGTGTTAAAAGCACTTGAGAAATCAAAGAACATGATTCTCACAGCACTTTTCCCCTTGTCTAGGTGAGAATGTGTTCTGTGTAGAAGATAAGTGATGGCATTGTCCACGCCCACTTTCTTCTGGTATGCAAACTGTAACGGGTCTAGTGCATGGCGTACCTGGGGTCTGAGCATACCTAAGACCAGTCGCTCCATTGTCTTCATCACATGTGATGTTAGAGCGACAGGCCTGTAGTCATTAAGCTCAGCTAATTAGAGGGAAAGAGGTAGAGAGATAAAGGGAGTAACACCAGGAGTTTGTTTACAGGGCAGTGGTAGTGTAGTGGTTTAGTTGCTGGGCTAGTATGCAGTAGCCAGAAAAAAGTTGTGGGTTCAAGGCACTTTACCCTGAGTTGCTCTGGAGAGACTAGTGGCATATAAGTCACTTTGGATAAAAGTGCATCCAAATGAATGAATATCTTCATTAACATCTTCTTTAGCCTAGCTCGCTGAAATAATGATCCAGTTTGAACATTAACAATCAACTTTTGAGTTAACAGACTAATGCACATTCTAAATAAGCATGGACATTCCTAGATGTTATCAACTTAAATAAGAAATATTGGTAACACTTTACTTGACGGGTGAGTTCATAACACATTCATAGCAGCTGTCATAAACTGCACATAAAGCATTCATGACTGTTTCATGAGACATGACTCAACATTCATACCAAACCTTTCATGAATGTGGAAGACAGAATGACAACAACTTGTCAAAATAAAAGTCCAACAAGTCCATCACAAAGCAGCATTGCCGTTTTTGTTCCAAACCTCTTACCTGATCACATCACATCCGTCAACAGGCTACTCCAGTGCCAAAAAGTCAGAACATGGTCAAGCAAATAATTTTTGTTTCATAAAAATGTATTTGTTTTATGATGTAACCTTTGCAGATGATTTCTCATTTTTTGCTACTGGGAATGTCCAACCGCTCCAGGTTACACAAATACGGGCCAGCTGAATGTAGGCTAGTTTACCTCCCAGTGTTAAACTCTGTGATTACGAATACTTCAAAACTTGTATAGTAAAGTGACATTTGATGTAGACTTCATAAGATAATCATTTACAAAGGCTGGAGTGATTAAATTAATGGTATCCAGGTTACACAAATACATTGACTCAGATGTGACGTGATCAGGTAAAAGGTTTGGGTAACACTTTACTTGACAGGTGAGTTCATAACACATTTATAGCAGCTGTCATAAACTGCACATAAAGCATTCATGACTGTTTCATGAGACATGACTCAACATTCATACCAAACCTTTCATGAATGTGGAAGACACAACGACAAGAACTTGTCAAAATAGTGCAACAGTGCATTGTCCAAGATGTTGATCAGTTTGTTCAGGGTCCTAATTTGTGCGTAGTTGACAATTTTTCATGTAAAGATATTTGCAGTTTGTTTCGTAAATGAATTACAACATTGTGAAAGATGGTAATTCCAACGTTAGCCCATTCACAGCCACACCGAATTGTACAAGCATACCAGCAACAGGTCTTACTTGGGCTTCCCTTGTCGATGAAAATACCATGAGTCAGAGGATTAAACACATCAGGTAAGGTGTATTCGTCCATAGGCTGTACATAAACTACTGTTAAGTGACATACTGTAGCTGGCAGCAAGATCTAACTGTTAACTAGCATAACAGAGTTGTATTGTTTAACTACGTTGGTGACGTACATCGTTCGAGACGAGAGATGTAGTCCACTGAGCGGATTCACACAAAACCCAACATAATTTTTGCAGTCTATCAAATAACAGTACTTTCTTGAAAATGTAGTGTTGTCACGATACCAAAATGATACGATACCTGCCATAAATATCACGATGCTCGATACTAAAACGATACTACGGCGAAATCCTAAGATATCTGGAGAAGAAAGGACTCATACCTCCTCCAAGTGTATTGAGTCATTTGTGTTGAATTTGGTACACTTTTGTAGTGTGTAGGTCAATTCTGGGTTCTAAACTTCTAAACTTCCCACATAATTATTATTTTTTTATAGTCAGTAAAATAGTAGGCCTACTTTCTGTGATTAAGTCCTTTATTGTTTGTTATAGTTAATTTACATTGTGTTGTGTTTTGGCAATAAAGTAGCTTTAAATAGCCAAACTAGGCTAGATCAAGGTCAGTGTTAAAATTACTGCATGCAAATCACTGAATGCTATGCAGAGGGGCCAATCTTTAGGCCATCTGATGTACAGTATAGGCTACCCTAGGCCTTCCCGTGTTCATGGGATTTCTTTGACAGTTGCAAAGGGGAAAATGTGAGGATAGTCTTCCTTGCGCCCAGTGTACAAGTACGACATTCCAACCACTCAGGTCTTCGTCAGATAGGCCTACACCATTACCTGTTGCAATATATCTGTGTGCATTCCTACATTACGTCTATTTCTTTGATAACATGATTTGCTAGCATGTACTGTAACAATACGCCGCTATAATTATTAGGACTCAACACGCTTTGGTGGTATTATGCTGTGGGCTTTAATTAGCGCATTTCAGGTAGCCTATCCTACATCTGGGCAATAATTATTGAACAAATTGCAGTCTACATGCCATGACAAATATTACCAGTAGTAGGCTATTGACCGAACATGAAATAGATAGTTTACAAGTTATGGTAATGTTATTCTGGCATGAACATTGCGCTTTCATCACGTTAGCACCCTATGATTACAGCTCGTTATGTCTCGTCAAAATGATTACAGCTCGTTATGTCTCGTCAAAATTCATTGATGAAGGAAGGTTCGCTTTATCCCAGAGAACCATACTCGTTTCACTTAGGCTAGACTAAAACATAAGAGAAGAACTTGACACTAACCATAGTCGTGTTTTCTATAGCATATTCGTTAACCTGTCGTTCTTTGAACTCTTTAAAAATGTTGGGATATGTCTGCGAGGTGTTTAGCCAAGTTCCATGCGTAGCCTACTGCTTTTAAATGACTTTGTGTACCTGATGCAGGGACGTGCACAGGGGGGTTGCTCAGGTTGCCCGGGCAACTGCCCATATGCCCTTCTTGACTCATGTTGCCCTTCCAATGGGGAAAATAAATAAATAAATCGTACAATGGATGCAGAATTTCACGTAGGCCTAGATAAAAAAAAAAAAAGCCTCATTCACTTCCATTCGGGCACCGAAAGTGAAAGTCAGTAGGGGAAGGGCAAACTCGTGTTTACGTGGCTGCAGCGCTGCACACGACCGGCACCTGAGCTGAGCCTGCATAAGCGGCCCTAGAAGGAGATTGTCGCGGTTGTCATATGAGGGCCTGTCCACACGGAGACGCTTTTTAGGTTAAACGCAGAGGTTTTGCTTCGTCTTGGCCAAGCGTCCAAACGAATCCTGTAAACGCACTGCCCGAAACTGCACTTTTCTGAAACCTGGTCCCAGAGTGGAGAAATCTGAAACCGTAGCCCGTTTGAGTTCGTTTAGACAGCGAAACCGCACATCCTGCTTGCGTATCGATGATGTCATCGCCACACCTCAGCTGCCCTGGACTTGCACTTATAGTATTGCCTAACAATACTAGTTTTCATACATGACATTACCTGCGATTACACTCTGTTAAGATAAATATCACAACTGATGCTGCGCAGCGCCGATAGCTTATGACTTGGTGGACTGAACACTGTTTTTCCCGGTGTTTTTTTATGCATTCTAGCTACTGTCAGTGACGCGAGAGAACTTAAGTTATTAGGAAAGTGCGGTGTAAGTTTAGGCTACATTAATTTGTGCGTAGTGCGAGTGTCATTCATTTATTTTACATGTCTTACAACATATATACATGCATTCACAGTCGAGTGAAATCAGATATAAGCATACAAAGACGCTTAGAACTCACGTTAAGCCGATGGTAGCACACTGAATGTGAATGCACGATTTGATGCAGGCAAAAGTATTGACTGTTACTAACGAAGGTTTTATAGCAATATTATAAATGTGGCGACAGAATAGCCTAGAACTTGGGTAAGCCTTGCGTTTAGTAGCCTAATTGCGGTGATAGCCAAAACTAATGTGAATCACGGACTATCCTACAACCAAAGAAAGTAAAGGTGATTAGTAGGCCTACCTGCGTTAGCCAAATAAAGGACGGGACTGCACCCTTCACAAACCGTAAAATAAAGTTTATTAGTTTTACAGTTGGCTACAGTTGACAGTTCACCATCAGTCCACACAAACAATTCTGGTTTCCTTGCACTAGCCATTTCGCCGTAGCCTATTCTGTCTGTTTTTAAAGCGCAAGTTTTGGTGAATTTCTGTAAAGACACAGTGCCACCTATAGGCCTGGGGTATGAAGTAACGTGTTGAGTCGTGTTGAGATGGATCCGTTTGGACGCAAATATTCTTGATACGGTTCCAGGGAAGACGGAGGGAAAAAAAGATCGGTTTGGTACGTGTGGACTAGGCCTGAGACGACTCAACGTTGTCGGAAAAGGTGAGTTTGTGATGTATAACAAACGAACGATCATCGTCATCAAGTTTTATGAAATGAATTAAAATCTTCATAAATCCAGGCTGAGTTTGCCACGTTTAGCCTAAATAATCAGACAGATAGCTTGCAGAGAAGCAGCCCGTTATCACATAGCCTATAGGTTACTATTTTTTTGGTAGGCATTAGACAAACTAAGCTATGTCTGCTGATAGTTAATTTCTCACATTTCGTTTTAGCAAGAAGAATGAATGATGGGAGTAATGCATCACATTCATTATTTTATTCAAAATGGTTAAATGCCTAAATCCTATCACTAGTATTTTGGGTATTGTTTGAAGCCAAGATGCCCACTGAAAAGAGTCAGATTCAGGAGAGGGAGAGACAATTCAGGGAGGCAGCAATCACTGCAGGGTTGGCTGCTAAAAAGCCAACCAGCAGGTGAGACCGAGACTTTGCACTGTGATAAAGATGACATGACATTGTGTAGACGAATTGATTAATTAATCAGACTCGTATTTTAGCCTACTAATGGCAATGTTTCATAATTACATTACATTTAAGGTGAGGAGCAGTCACAAGCCTCCAGACTATGTGAGGAAAATGTGGACCAGGACGAGGCACAGGACAGGAAGGCCTAAGTGATGATCACCAAATATGAGATGAGAGGACCATGCTAGAAAGTACAGGATTAAAGAGCTGCATGCTAAATAATTGTAATCTAAAAAAAACATAGGCTATTTTAGAGGTAATTTCAAAGATCTTGCCTGAGCAGAACATAAATACCACTAAGGGCATTACAATAATGATAAGTTAAGGTGAGTGCTGTATTTCAGTGTTTTACTTCTTTGTGTATATATTTTAAAAAAGACACTGTTATTCTCAGTCCTGCATATAGCCTGTGAGCCTTTTTTTTTTGGGGGGGGGGGGGGGGTGCCCTTTTTTCAGGTCAGAGCAACTGCCCCTCAAAATTCCTGTGCACGTCCCTGACCTGATGGCTTGCCTTAATTCGCGATGTATCCGAAATAGTTGCAGATTTCACTGCACCTTTTGTTTTATCCACAAGGCCTAGTCTAGAACTACTGTCGCCAAAGAACTATGTTGACGTTAGCTGCGCACTCACTCACTCAGAGCTGCCTGCTTGACACGCCCACTTAGATGCCTGCAAGGAGCAGTGAGAGCAGCAGTTCACACAGACACAGAACGTAATTATTTTAATAAAGTATCGATTCTAAAAACGTCTGAAATCGTACCGTTTTTTGCGTGAAGGCATCGCGATACCTTTTTAGTATCGATACACCGTGCAACACTATGAAAATGTATCTTTTAAATTCACACACGTCATATGTTAATTTCACGGCACAATTCGAACGGGACCAAAAAATAATAGTTATCTCTCCACTGACTCCCGTTCATATTTTTTCGAAAGATAGGTCCCATGGACCGGAAGTAGAAGGGTGTGACTTCGGCTCTCTATTAGCAGAGAATGTCTACCAAAGATTCTAGAGCGGAGCTCTGTTCTAGAATCTTAGATGTCTACTAAGGGGAGAAGTTCCACTCTCGGCAAACTTCCAGTTTCTGAACTGGTTCCAGTTCTTTCTCTGGTTCCATGTGAGGGCGCTTGCGGGCGAGTGCAGAATGAATGGAGGTCTATGGAGCTGTACCCCTTAAAATCCACTTTCCTCGGGATATATTTTGGTTGTCTAGAAATTTGAATATTGCATTCGAAAGGGGAGGCAAAGAAAATACACACTGCTTATTACATTTTTTAAAGTCACTCATTTGTTCTAAAAAGCCTTTCAAACGTGTCAATGACGTCATTCATTAGCAGAATGCTAGCGTGTTATGGGCAAAAACGACCCAACCTGTAAGAAATTGAAAGGACAAGTACTCGTTCATTCAACTTTCAACCTATAATACATATTGATCTTGCAGAAACTACAATAAAATCTTCCATTTTTCAATGACAATAAGGTGAAAGAGACCAATTTAGCCCTCTAACTCCATAGACCTGTGTACTGTATCTCCATTCTACAAGGATATAAGGCACATTCCATCCAACTTTCTATCTATTCATCCTTTTCAAACCATTCACTCATCCACCCATTAAACTATCCCATCAACATCCATTCAACTTTCTGTCTATCAACATCCATTACACTATCTACATTTAACTTTTAATCTATAGGGGAGCGCGGGGCACAAAGTAACACGGGGTTAAATGTAACACAGACTTTTTCCCTAGTTGCAGGGGGTTGATCGAGGCATGCTATTGGTCAGTTAATCACATTACTATGAGAAATTTTCAGTCAGTATGGGCGTGTTTCCATGTAGATCTGCAGCAAAACACCTTTTGAAGACATCAACGTAAATGTCTAGGTGGTACTTGTCTTTCCATTACTGAGTTGTGGGTGCAGCTCACTGACTCCAATCTTGTATCATCTTAATAACCGTCTTGTAGGCTAAAAATGAACACCGTTTTGAAACATGTAGCCAACTCCTAGCAGGAGCTAGCTTATCTTATAACAAACGTGACCCAGCTAAGCCACTCATACTGTACAATGATGTTGCAATAGCCTACAAAAATATGCGCGTATTAGTGTTAGTTTAGTTAGTTTTTGTGATGTTTTGCATTTTGCCTCATGTGTTTTCAGGTTTGAGGGCTTTTCTTGGCAGGATTGACCTTGGTTAGACTCTTTGCTTCCATTGGCACATATTTCTCATGTTATTTCTCCGTATAGAAAATAAAGTCAATTTTCGACACACGTCTGTTGTTAGTTCAAAAAAAAAAAAAAGCGCTCCCCTATACTCTGTCTCAGGCTTTAAGCATACAATCTGGCTCCCTTAAGACTACAGATCCTGTTCAACTATTTCCTCTGCCCACAACTGTTTCAAAATAAATGTCCTCACTACAATAATTCACTATTAAATAATTTAACTACTTAAACTACTCAACTATTTAACTGTTCAGCCATTTCAACTGTCAGTTGTTATCAACTATGACTCCTGCCAACTGTTTCCAAATAAAAGTTTGTTTTGCATTTTATGTTAATATACAGTATGTTTATATTTTCATGCACTGGTAATTTCCTCGAAATTACATTTTCTAGTTTAAAATAAATGTTCTGAGTGAGATATATTGCCGTTGCTCTTAGTGCTTTGGGATTTAAGTTTTCTGTTTAAGGTGACAATTCGGGTAGTAGATTTCTCCCTCTATTAAATTGGAGCGAGCGTGGAGCGATTTCACTGGAGCAGGGGGATTTTTAAGTGGAGGGGGGAGAGAAATTGAGCGGAGTGGCCTGACGTGAATTTGAGCGGAGGAGCAACCGAGTGAACAGCCACCTGAGCGAGGAGAACACTAGCTCTGATTTCAACCACGATTGCATTGTTATCTCCTCAGTCTCTTCAAGGTTGGGCTACTCCTGCAATGTTTTCTAGACATATCTTAAATTTCGATAGATAGATAGATAGATAGATAGATACTTTATTGATCCCCAAGGGGAAATTCAAGAAATGTCTCCCCTCTACTTATAGATCCTTGCTCCTGATATCCCAATGTATGGGTGTATTTCATGATATGACTCCAACAGAACACCTACAGAAAGGAGAGTGGTGTCCTGCTACAAACAACAAGACAGACAGCCAGCATTTAAACAAGGCCTTGTTTGTCCTTGATTTGCTACTTGTTTGTCTATTTCCTGAAGAGGTTAAACCATACTGGCCTTGACACCTCAGTCCTTGCTTCCATTTACAGCTGTGTTGTGGAGCACATCCTATGGTCTACTGCAGCGGGTGGGTACAGAGGACAATTGGCAGGTAGATATGGTTGTTGCTGTGCTTAATAAAGTGGTTGCTATGTTGGTTGCTATGGTAATCATGTCGGTTGCTATGGTGATTGCTAGGTTGGCATTATGGTAGTGGTTGCTAGGTTATTGCTAGGGTAACTGACAAGGTCTCTATGGTGTTGCTAGGGTAGATATGGTGGCGGTTATGTTAATTAAAGCAGTTGCTATGCTGGTTGCTAGGGTAATCATGTTGGTTGCTATAGTGGTTGCTAGGCTGTTGCTATGGTAGATATGTTGATTGCTATTTTAAACATAGTGGTTGCTAGGTTATTGCTGAGGTAACTGAGAAGGTTGTTATGGTGTTGCTAAGGTAACATATGGTGGTTGCTATGCTAAATAAAGTGGTTGCTATGCCCGTTGCTAGTGTAGTCACATTGGTTGACGATACCAAAGTGGTTGCTAGGTTGTTGCTAGGGTTATTGAGATGGTTGCTAGGGTCGTTATGGTGGTTGCTATGCTAAATATAGCAGTTGCTATAGTAGTGGTTGCTAGGTTGTTGCTAGGGTAACAGAGAAGGTTGCTATGGTGTTGCAATGTTGGCACTGTAGTGGCGGTTGCTGGGTTGTTGCTAGGGTAACTGAGAAGGTTGCTATGAAAGGTTGCTATGGTGTTGCTATGTTGGCATTGTAGTGGCGGTTGCTGGGTTGTTGCTAGGGTAACTGAGAAGGTTGCTATGGTGTTGCTAAGGTACGTATGGTGGTTGCTATGCTAAATAAAGTGGTTGCTAGGTTGTTGCTAGGGTAATTGAGATGGTTGCTAGGGTCGATATGGTGGTTGCTATGTTAAACATAGCAGTTGCTATAGTAGTGGTTGCAATATTGTTGCTAGGGTAAAACCTCCGCAATTTCCCCCATTCATTCTCTATGGCGAGTCTTAACAGTACACAAACAGTACACTCTTTTTGTCCACTGGTGGTTGTTTTGGCGCTGTTTTGCGTTTGCCATCGAAAAAAATTATCAATTAATTGTTAATAACTAACTAACTTCTATTCAAGTCATATTTTTGGGACTTTCTGGGATAATTATTTCTATTTTTTATTCACTCGTTCAAAATGTTCATACAAAGAGTTCACAAAGTTCTCATCAGGTGACTGAAAGTTAGAATGGTGGTCATTTCAGACAACTTCAGCACTTCATAAAATTCTCATAGTTTGAGAACTTTAAATTATTTGTAGGATATTCACAACTTGAGCTGTGTATGCAAAGACACAGAATTCAGAGTTCACACATTTTTTAATAAAACTTAAAACTACTTTTGGGAATGCAAACATTTTTTTATTAGTAGGCTATTATTTAATTTTACACTACAATTTTACACTATGGGATGATGACAATATAAACACAGCTAACAATGGTATTAAATCGCAATAGCCTATGACTAAATGTAATAGAATATTCAACTAAGGTAGACTGCTGTTCACAGCACTAAGCTATTTATGGTTACTGATATAGAACTACTCCGAGTCTCTGGCCCTCTCTTGGAGCCAGGCATAGTGAGCTGGCCCTCGGAAGAAAAAGTTTGGGGATCCCTGGTTTAGGTGGTCAAACAATATGGGCCTATATTTAGCACAGCAACAACCATATCTACCATAGCAGTAAAAGTAATGTAAAAATGACGTAAAATACCTGCCAATTGTCCTCTGTCTCCACTGCAGTAGATCATGATGTGAGGATGCGCTCCGTAACACACCTGTTAATGGAAGCAAGGACAGAGGTGTCAAGACCAGCATGCTTCAGCCTCTTCAGGAAGTAAACAAATGAGTAGCCAAACAAGGACAAACAAGGCCTTGTTTACATGCTGGCTGTCTTGTAGTTTGACACCATTCTCCTTTCTGTGAGTGTTCTGTTGGAGTCATATGATGAAATGCAACCCATACATCAGGATATCAGGAGCAAGGATCTGTGAAAACATAGTAGAGGGGAGAAAAAAGACATAAAGATACGTCAAGAAAACGTTACGTGACCATCCCTAAACAACAGCATTGGGCAAGTTACTTCAAAAGCGTAATGCATTATTTATTACTTGTTACTGTCAGTAATTTGTTACATTACAATATTACTGTCTTTTAATTGTAAGGCATTACACTACGTTTACATTACTTTCACCAAAATAAGAGAAAATATGGATTTGGTGTTCTCAATAGATCTTCATGTGTTCAATGCAGCTCATTACACGGCAGGAGGTGATGTGGTATGGCATAATGACTGAGTTAGGCTTAGGGCTAACAAAAGAACAATATAATGGTTGCAGTTATGGCTCATGGGACAATGTCGGTCCCAAAGGCCAAAGGTCACTCACAACTTAATATAGTAAAATATAGCCATAGTGAAATTGTATGTTGATTTTAAATGGTTCTCATCATTGCTGGTTGCCTTTCCTTCCACTTACAGTGGTGTAGACTTAATGCAAATAATTTGAGAATAATGGCTACGATCTTTGTCTGTAAAAGCAACATTTTAGTTATTCTCACTGCTTGAAATAAGTAAAGCCTAACCATGTTAGATCTGTTGCATGAATGGCAGAGATAACTCAAATTTCCTTTCTACAGTCATCTAAACAAGGCAATTCCAGGACCAGCATAGATTACTTTTTTTAATTCTTGGATAATCTTCTCTGGTGTCAATTGAGCATTTCTCAACTTTGGATTAAAAAGCAAAGTAACTTCAGTTACTGAGAATTGTACCGAGTAAAATATTACTTTAATTGTATTGGTAATGTCTTACGTTACTGCATTACAGCAAAAAGCAACGCATTACTGTAATTACATTACTTTTTTAATGCATTACTCCCTGCTACACAACACTGCTAAACAACACTTCCTTTCTCCTTCCTTTCTCATTGTATCACTACTGCAATTCATAGACATATATTGTATATAGGTGAGACAAGTGTAACACTTGTGTGGGTATTTATTCAAATACTGGAATAGGCTACTAAACTATCCACAACTTCAAGTGTCAACACTGTAGAAATTTGGAGGAGTATTAGTTCTTATGCAGGAAAATACAGTATAGGCTACTTTGGACAAAGCTGTATTGCACTACGTAGTACACTGCAGAAATGCGCTATTTTGGAGATAGAAACGTTGTTGTACTGGTTTGTTTTTCAGAAAAACGGTAGTAGCCACCGCTGTCTCGCTATCCGGCAAAAGATTCTTTGGACGCCGCTATTTATGGATGTCCGGCTCCCATTGACTTACATTGAACACATGTAAACAAAACGTCAATTATGTGCTCAAACTAACGCCGTTGACTTATGAAAACAACCATTCCACTTTGATACGAAACTACATAATTGTACAACATTTACACAACAAAAATCACAGAATTTGGATGAAGTAATGTGGAGAAATCTTATGCATAGTGTCAACCCCTAACAATGTGCCCATTGCCCAAATTTATGGTCGACTAATGTCGAATGTCAGAGTAATGACATTGAAAAAGGTACCTTCATGATACACTTCAATTTATAAAGGTACGAAGTATAAAAAGAAAAACACAATTTATCAGATGGATTACCCAAATAATTTACATTTATTCGAGGGCACATCTATTCCCAGAACTATAATGGGTGTTAAATATTCCACAACCACTAGATGGCAGCATGACACAGCACATAAAGTACACGTACGTGTCGCTGCGACCTGAAGGATGGCGTGGTTGAATATCCACTTCTCCTGCACTTCGGGTCCAAGAGCGGATGAATTGTATGACCACCAGATGACGCCATTTCACTGCACCTCGGGCCTAACAGCTGCTGTAACTTTGTTTAAGTAATAAGCCTCGAGGAGCCGACGGTTACACTTGTTTTAGGGGCGTTGTTAGCCACGCTGCGCAAGCCGGGTAGGCTACAGAAGAAGCCAATAGGCTACAGTCGCGTGTGTTTGTGGTGATTTATTCCATGTATTAACAAAATAATAATGTAACATTAAATAAATAACCTACATAGATAAAAAAAAAACAACTAAATAATTACACCAAAAAAGTAAAGAAGCTTTATCATTGATATATAAGCTTATATTGTAGGCTAATTGTGTTCTACAGACAATATGTCCTACAGATAATAACAACAGGTTAGCCTAACTCATCACGACACGGGGGCTTAAGTCTCATGTTGGCCTATACGTAGCCTAGGCTACCAAGCACGTCTGGGTCTGCGACAGTGAAAT
>NC_055965.1:20454458-20574458 GCF_018492685.1 Alosa sapidissima | reverse complement strand
CAGCTGTTGTCATATATGACCACCTTAGGTACTGAATATGAATAAGAGAACAAACATAAGGGGAACATAATGAGAGTATTTCAGCATTGTGGAATGAGAATATTAGTAATGTAATGCAGTGGTTCTCAACCTTTTTTCAGTGATCCCCAGTACCCCCTGTGAAATATTTTTTCAGCCAAGTACCCCCTAACCTGCGCAAAGCATTTTTAGTTGAGAAAAAAAGACTTAAAACAGAGCAATAAAACATATTCTTCAAGAATTTTGCCGGCTCTGGTTTGGCCTTCTTTGCTACTTGTCCCTCCGTGTTTTCACAAGAATTACCTACGCTTCAACCACGACTCCATCGTTTGAGTTTTGACAGTGATTGACAGGTGATGGCGGGTGGCATGTGACAGGTTGGGTCGAACCATCCTGGTATGGGGAGGACTCTGGGTTTTTAGGATAATGAAATTGAATAGCCTACTGAAATATAAAATTCATTTTATGAACTTATATTTTCCTGAAATATTTATTAAATAATTGTTTTTAAAGTATTTTTGCATGGATTCTACTTTTTAAATATATGTATATTTTAAAATCTCACGTACCCCCATTTGAGAACTACTATAGTAGCTTAAACTCACTTTCCATGAATCTGGGCTTCAGGACAGTGAACGGCGTGTCTGGAGATTCATGTTTGACCATCATCTGGAAACCGTAGCAGATCCCTGATGATAAATGAAAAACAGAACAGAAGTGACACAAGGTCACTGTGTGTGATTCCAAACAAAAAGTCTTGTTGTGTATGTATGTAGGCTACTGTCAGTGATTTATAATATTTAATTAGGCACTATAATATTTCATAATTGTAGACATTTGGATAAGCTCTTACAAAGAAAAACACATACCATGCTCACAGTGGATGAGAAATACACCAGGCAGAAGGGAGGGATGGCCAGAGGCATTTTTGTGGCATGCCGGTTTACTCTGCTTGGAGTCAGCCAAGTAGTGTCCCCTCTGCCTAATTACAGGCAGTGAAGGGAAGAAAGAAAGGCTGGCCTCAACTGGTGAATCATCCACCAACTCTTCACCCAGGAATGGTGCCTCTGCTTTAGAGAAAAGGTCTAGTAAAAGAGACCCGAGGAGAGTTGGAACATGATTGTCCTCAGTGTCTTTCAACATTTGAAAGAGGACTGGGACCTGCTGTTGGAGGTACAGCATATCATCCACTGAGTGACGCACAGGATACCCAGTGGCAATCCTCTCCAAAAACCCTTGCAGTTCAGCTGAGGGATGAAGTAGGCCACAAGCCGGACTGTTTTTTGACAATGCCCTGATCAAACCCTTTAGGTTATCAGGGCACTGCTGTGGAGAGCACTCCAGAACAGCTCTCAAAGATATAGGAACTTTGTTAGGAAGTTCCTCAGTCTCCTCCCTGCTGAGCTGTCGCTCCACATATTGAGCCAGTAGCAGCCGGCCTCTGGGTTCTGGCACAAAAACCCTGTCTTTGTGACTGGTATTGACACAAAAAGAATAAGGAAGTTTAGACAAGACTATATCATTTTTTACAAGGCACATATCCCACTTACACTATATTCTGTGTGATCATACATGTGTTCAGGGCATTTTGACATTAGCTTCTGAAATAATATATGTGTACTTATCTCCCTCTCAGTGTTGACCCAGTTGTAGTTAAATGGGGCAACAACTCCTGCCATGGCAGAAGTGCTCGCCGGAAGCTAAGTGCAGTCCCATCACAAATAATAGTGTGTGGTGTGGGACCACACCTGGCACACTCAAAACCAGCCTCGAATGACAGATCCAGCAGATCCACAAAGGCGTACCAAGCCACCCTAAACTTGTGGTACGTTAAAGGGATGACTTGGCACCCTGAGTCCTCCAAATGGTTTTTCCATGTATGGAAATATCCAAACATGGTGACCCTTTATTGAAGAAGAAAAGTGACAACATGACAAAAAATGTGACAATATTATTTGATGCATGACAACATGATTTGATCATTTGATTTTTAAAGGTTGCTAAGAGTAATTGACATTTATAACTTCTGATATTTGTATGTCATGTAGCAAATATTGCTTAATAAGGAAAATGTGTTTAAAAACAGATAAAGAAAACCCTACCCAGTCTGCAAAAAGTGATACATGTAGTCTCGCATCACTTCATGTGAAATGAGGTAAGTCCCCATATTTATAATGGCATCCTCCATGCCATCATAGGGCCGGGACTCCTCACAGCATTTAGTTGAGAGAACTATTAACAACAAAGATCCTTACAAATTTTATACAGGCACATTCAATAAAAAAACAGGAGTGCAGCATTCTCTGATGTACATGTACATGTAAACATACCAACCTTTGCAGTCAAACACAAAGTTCCTCGTTATCAGAGGAACCTCGACTGCTGTGCTCAACTGTGTTTCCACAATAGGAGTCCCACACGTTGTGCATGCCCTGTCCCGTAAAATTATGGGAAGATGGGACTGGGCGTTGTACCCGGGGGAATGGCGGACTGAGCCAGGCACCGGTCGAAAGGCAATGGGCCTAGAGGAGAGGCATTTAAACGTCCCATTCGCCTCAGAGGGTGCATCCTCCAAGCACATCCCCCTTATGTCCTCATACTTATCTGGGGAGGTAGACAAAAGTCTGTGTAGCTCACCCACATGGCCACATGATGTAGAGGGACATGTGAGGCACGTCCTCTTGGTTCCACAGCGAACCACACCATATTGGCCTGAGTGTGCTTTCACACACACGTCCCTTTCAGAGATGTGGAATACCTCCTGGGAAGAACAAAATACTCAAAATCAGATGTTTTCAGTAAAGTACACAGAGGGAATTTAGTTGATACACAATCTGGACAGGGTATGGCTATTACACCTAAAGAGGCTTTTATGACATCAAATTACATTAAATCTACAGGTATGAGATCGCTACAACAGTTTCCACTGTTCTGGGAAGGGTTTCCACAAGACGTTGAGTGTCTTTAGGAATTACAGTAAGTGATTAATTGGTTTTGTGCAACAATTTTGTCTATATTGTGTATTTTACCTACTCTATTCAGTGTTTCCCACAGATTTGAATTCTATTTGTGGTGGTAGGTTTGCAGAAATAACTGTTTTTAACAAATTAGCGCAGCGTGGTTATGATGCAGGTTTAAGCACGTGTCATTGTGTGGTGGTCAATGTTGATATTGTGGTGGGCCGCCACAAATAAGTCAATGTATGGGAAACACTGCTATTAACATATTTATGTCACTGACTGTATGTCATTACCTCACATCCTTGCAGGGAGACATCAGCAGAGGCATAGCTATGTTCTGTTAAGGGAATAAAATTCAGTGTGAAATGTAGCTATTTTTGCATTAAAGGATTTGTTCAGAATCAAAGTTCACATAATTCATATGTGTTTTCTTTAATGACACTAATGAATGGTGCAACTAACCATAGTCATGCATGCTGGGATGAAAGCCAAAGGCCCTGTCAAAGTCCTCCACTACTTGCTTTAGAGCAAGGACATGGAGGCAATACTGCTCTGTAATTCCTGATTTAAGAGATTAAAGATTACCATTAAATGATAGCAGAAAATATTTTATTGTACTTTATGTTTCTAATACCTAGCCATAATTGTAATGCCATAATATCAGCCCAAAAGCAAACATCTCACGTCTCTCCGAGGAAATGACTCTGGCCATGGCTCGGATTAACTCACTCTCCCTCCGAGAGCAGGAGCAGCAGTAAACCCACCCATGGCCATCGGGGAGGAGCTTGCTACACCTCTCAACAATTACATATCTGTTTTCCTAAAGGAGATGGAAACAAATAAAACGAAATACATACATGCAATTGAACTGCTGAATGCAGTGATTAAGTAGTGAACATCAGTAGAAAAAAAAAAAAAAAACATACTGTCATTGTCATCTGCTTCACACTGAAGTCAGGAAGTGAAAATGCTGAAGCAGCATAATTGCACACCCTGACAGCTGAATGCTGCCTCAGCTGAGCAATATAAGAATCAACCATCTCAATTGGGATGGTCTGCTGTAAGGCACACTGGTCCATTTCCTAAAAACAATACAAAGGTAACAACATAACAGTAACAGTAACCAAGTAACAACCAAATATACTGTATTGCAAAGGAAATGTAGCAATGGCAAAAAAAATCCAGAAAGATCGTAAATCGTAAATCAGGTTTCAGTGAGGGGTTAAGAGCCTTGCTCAAGGGCACTTCAGCTGTTCCCACTGGTCGGGGATCAAACCGGTAACCCTCCAGTTCCAAGCCCGAAGCCCTAACCAGTAGGCCACGACTGCACCCAGATTTGTGTGCTTGTGATTTATTGGACGACAAATTAAACTCCAAAGGAACAATGGGCACTTACAGGAGCCAGGACTGGGGGGTCAGTCAGCGCTGGAGGGTCAGGAAGTGGGTGCATTGCCTCCTGCTGCAAAGCCTGCTGTCCATCCACCCCTGTCGGCGTGTTTGCCCTTCTCCTCTGACTGGGAATTTGGGTGAAGTCATATTTTGAGCCACCATTCCATATTACATGCCGCTTCATCTACCAAAAAGAAAAAAAAAAAGAAATTTTACCAAACAATGAACATCGTTGTTAATTTATATATTTAAACTTGGACCCGTGTGTGGTGTTTGAGGTTCTATTACCCATGCAATGTTTTGGGATGTGACTAGCCTGGCAGACTCACAATAACAGGGCTTATAAATGGCTAAGTGACTGTTAAAGAAGAAAAGCACAGACCACAATCCTCTGGAAAATCTGTGGCTGGACTTGAAAAGGACTGTTCACACCCGTTCTCCTTCCAACCTGACAGCAGTTTTACCAAGATTCAATTTATTCAAATCAATAAAAGGAGAAATATCTAAGGGGGGTGATGATAGATTTAGAGGCACTGTATGTTTAGTTAGAGGTCACTGTGCACATCCCAGGACAAAAAAAAAACTGTCAATACTTCCATGTGTGTGTGTGTGAGGGAGTGAGGGAGAGGTGCTGCAAGGTTTGTTTACAATGATGCACATAAAGGGAGATAATGTTTCATATGAAGGCTCACCTGCATCTCTAAATAGAAAAAGAACAGACTTAGTTTAAGTATGCTGAGCAAAAAAAATATTATTGAGTAGACTAAATAATATAAGTAATAGTCCAACCCTAAATATACATGTTGCTGCCCTGAGACAGAACTGAACGTACAATATCAGCCACTGAGGATAACTGACTTGCCACCTGACTTGGCACGATACTCAGGGTCTGAAAACATACTTCTATCAAATTCCTGTTTGAACCTACCAATTATGAAACAAAACATACATTAGAAAAGAAAATGATAAACAATAAACAAACAGAAAATAATAAACAATAAAGACATAAAGAGCATGAACATACAAAACATACAAATGACTCTCAAATAACATACCTAATCTATCGTGAATTTTATACAAGTAACCTCATACAATTTATTGAAAGGGATAGAGATCAGTTTAATTGTTAAGCTAATGTTAAGGTTAGCTAACGTTTACTTGTAATGAAGCTTGTAGGCTAATCATCTATGTTAACTTGCATTTGCTGATTAGCTAAAAAACGTGATTGCCTGAGTAGCTTATAGTATCAGTTATATGAATTATATTAAATATATATATATATATATATATATATATATATATATATATATATATATATATAATAACCCTAGCATATTAAACCACTTACTGTAAATCCAAAATATGAACAAACCAAGGGACCACGCTCTTCTCGGCAGTTCAGTGAAGTGCACGTCTCCGTACGTCTCCTTGGGCTTTTCTCAATATGCGTTCTTTTCTATACTTGTGTTCTCATGAACTTGAAAATCGTTCTGAAACGTCATCAATCGCCGCCGAAGTACTGTTCCAATCCATAGACAGTAAAAGAAATGGACGAACAGACTCCGTCGTTTTCAATGGGAGGGCACTGAGTCAAATAGAACGATTTTTCAGTTGGTCCCCCCAGTACTGCGCAGACTCACACTTAACTTCGTGACGTTAGCCATCGAACTGAATCTTGTAACTCATATGATAGATACACTGAA
Source organism: Alosa sapidissima (assembly GCF_018492685.1). NCBI lineage: Eukaryota > Metazoa > Chordata > Actinopteri > Clupeiformes > Clupeidae > Alosa > Alosa sapidissima. Next base: position 20,568,388 of record NC_055965.1, on the reverse strand, counting down.
ATTATTCTCACACTTCCTTCGCCTTCAAAGTCATCAAAGTTAAACATTTATTTATGTATATTTATTAATATCATCCTCACCAAGTCGTGTTAATGTTGAAGCTACCATACATGATCATCTTCAAAAACAGTCAACAAAACAAAAAAGTTATCATATAGCCTTGAAGCTAATCTTCTTTCCACTTTTCCGACCTACGGTCAATCCATCGAAAACCTCTGTAATGATTAGTGCCGTTTTAAAAAAAAATAGGTTTACTTTTTTATTATTATTAGGTTGCCTCTGTGTAATGCTTTACCTTAACATACGGTCGTGTATGCTAGGTTTTGCTTATGAGTTACCGTCATAGACAGTAAGGTGGACTGAGCTTCTTATCCAAACAATACGGTTATCTCCCTACGGCGCGAAAGAGAGATTACGTCAAAGCTAGCTTCCCTCCAACCGAACAAGCTAACCATTCTTCTTACGGGTAACCAACGTTACGGACGAGGTAGTGGAGTCTGTTTTGCCTTTGTAGTGTTTATGTGGATTACACAGAAGCTACAATATCGGCACAGGATATATGTTATATGAAGTTATGGTATTTCAAAAAAATCCTAGAATGAATGGACTTCTATGGGAGTTAGCAGAGAGGTGGTCCCTCCAGCCTACGTCGATTCTTCTACTTCCGGGAATTCGCCTGCCCCCTTGTTCCAATCAAGGGGGCAGGCGAATCTCTCCACCTCTCTGCTAACTCCCATAGAAGTCCATTCATTCTAGGATTTTTTTGAAATACCATAACTTCATATAACATATATCCTGTGCCGATATTGTAGCTTCTGTGTAATCTACATAAACACTACAAAGGCAAAACAGACTCCAATACCTCGTCCGTAACGTTTGTTACCCGTAAGAAGAATAGTTAGCTTGTTCGGTTGGAGGGAAGCTAGCTTTGACGTAATCTCTCTTTCGCGCCGTAGGGAGATAACCGTATTGTTTGGATAAGAAGCTCAATCCACCTTACTGTTTTATGACGGTAACTCATAAGCAAAACCCATAGATATATCTATGAGCAAAACCTAGCATACACGACCGTATGTTAAGGTAAAGCATTACACAGAGGCAACCTAATAATAATAATAAAAAAAGTAAACCTAATTTTTTTTTTAAAAACGGCACTAATCATTTCAGAGGTTTTCGATGGATTGAACGTAGGTCGGAAAAGTGGAAAGAAGATTAGCTTCAAGGCTATAACTTTTTTGTTTTGTTTTAGCATGACTGTTTTTGAAGATGATCATGTATGGTAGCTTCAACATTAACACGACTTGGTGAGAATGATAATAATACATAAATAAATGTTTAACTTTGATGACTTTGAAGGCGAAGGAAGTGTGAGAAGAATTTCTGTGTATCTATCATAGGAGTTACAAGATTCAGTTCGATGGCTAACGTCACGAAGTTAAGTGTGAGTCTGCGCAGTACTGGGGGGACCAACTGAAAAATCGTTCTATTTGACTCAGTGCCCTCCCATTGAAAACGACGGAGTCTGTTGGTCCATTTCTTTTACTGTCTATGGTTCCAATTCACAAGTTCGCATTTATTCAAGAACGCATAATACTCCCGGAAGTGTTCTCGAATCGTTGGCTTTATCAAGGATGCATCGGGTCAGAGAGGGTTAAAGCGGAGCTAGTAATCAAGGATCTTTGATCGGGTGGTGAATTGTTTTTTTTATTAATGCAATAACAGTATATACAAAAATTGAGACTAGAGACAGTAGAACACAAACATAAAGGAAAACATCAACACAAATAAATAAACAAATAAAAATAAATAAAATAATATTATAAGAGAAAATAAATCCAAGACATAATACAAATCATATGTTATGATTACAATGAGAGGAAGAGATCAGTCTTTCCACACTGTGTGAAGGACACATAGGAGTCTGTCGTTTTTTTTGTTGTCTTTAACCACTCTGAGTGAACTGATGAGCAGGTTTACTTCTGCCTTAAAGGCACAAAAGGAAGGTCGTGCCTTCTGCCATTTTTGTTTATGGAGAACAAATTTAGAGTGCAAAATAAGGAAGTTTACAACATATTCAAGTGAGCTGTTATCAGGGTTTTCATAATAAAACAAAACATCTTTAATAGTTAGAGTAGGAGTCAAAAAGATGCCTGGATAAGTTGTTGATAAACAATGTGGTTTCCTTACAATAAAAAAAATTGCAGTGTTTCATCCATCCATCCATCCTTCCGGCTCTCCAGACGTAGCTTTGAGCTGCTGCTGGAGAGGCTGCCCCGCAAGAAGCAGCATGGGTGGAGCCATGAGATGGAGGTGTTGGTCACCATCTATTGGTTGGCATGCGGAGCCTCATACAGGGTAATAGCAGACGTCTTCGCCATGCCAATACCGACCATTTGCAGAGTTGTACACGTGGTGGAAGAGATGATGACCATTCTTCATGATGTCATCCATTTCCCCCGAGCAGACCAGCTGGTCGAAGTTGGAGATGGCTTTGCTCTCCGAGCTCGTAGTGAGGTCTTCAAGTCAGCGGTCGGGGCCATAGATGGGTGCCATGTGAGGGTCCGTCCTCCGCGGGAACCTCAAAAAAATACATTAACAGAAAATTGTTCCCATCAATTATTCTGCAAGGAATCTGTGATGCAAATTTTGCATTCATGGACATTTATATTGGAAACTGTGGATCAGTCCATGATGCCATGGTGCTGAGGAGGTCACCCATCTATAAACAGGCCCACTATCCACCGGCAGGGAACTATCTATTGGGTGATGGGGGTTATCCATGCCTTCAGCGGCCAATATCCATTATGACACCCAACCGGCGGCCTCTTGCAAGTAAGTGAAACCATTATTCCCTTGTTAAAACAGTTTTCTGAAAAATGTATGATTCTTTAACATTTTAAGTACTGATTTGATAATTCGTCTGTGTGAGATCACACTACACTACTGAAAACATAACCACAAAATGAACGTACTGAAAAACAGGACAGTAATACATTACTTGTATGTGCAGGCAGAGTGGAGGAAGACTTCAACAAGCATCATGCCAAGGCCAGGAATGTCATCGAACGCACTTTTGGCATCCTGAAGACACGTTGGAGGTCCATCTTCCTGCGAGCCCTAGAGATCCACCCTCTGTTTGCACCGAAAGTGGTTGCTGCCTGCTGCCTCCTCCACAACATCTGTGTGACCGCAAACGATGCAGAGTTAGAAGAAGAGGAGGAGGAAGAACCTATAGAGGAGTGTCAGGTTGACGAAAATGTAGCTGCAGATGTGCGAGAGCGGGAGCTCTCCGGCAACCAAGTCCGAGCCCGCCTTGCTGCCCAACTTGCTGAAGAGCTGGCAGTTCATGACAACGTCTAGTCCTGCTGTCAGTCTCTGTAAATAAAACCATTATGAAACAAAATTCAAATGATTGAGTGACTTTTAATCGATTAACATACAGTTTCTGATGCACCTACATTACAATCAAGAACAAAACACGCAATAAAGTTTCATTCAATTAAAATGTATTCACTAGTCTCTCAGAGACACAAGTAGCGGTCTGCCCTGTCTGTGGCTGCCCTCTGCCTCTCCTCCTCTCTGGCCTCTGCCTCTCTCTCCCTCTCTTCCTCTCTCTCTGCCTGCTCCTGTAGAAAATCAAGCAGGCTGCCCCTGGACCTCTTCCTCTGCTGGGTGGCTGTGGCGGTAGTAGGAGGAGGGGGAGAGACTGGTGTCATGACCACACCGCCTGCAGTGGGGGTCAGGTTTGCCGCCACTACCAGGGGTGGACTGATGGCATGCTGCCCCTGGAGTGCGGCATCCATCTGGGTGTACCACTGCCAGTTAGCAGCGGTAACCCCCCCAGCCTCTACCCCTTTCCCTGTTGGTGGATCCCTTAGCTCCTGAAAATGTATTGTATCCTATTTAATTTAGTATTTTTGTGTCCATCACATACACATTGTTGTCTCTTAGTTTCACATTCAAGCTAAAGCTAAAGAGTGCCATTAGAAGAAATGGGTTTATGGGTTTCTAAAATCAGACACACAGAAGGATTACCTTATATTTCTCCTTCAAATTGTTCCACTTCATTCTGGCCTGTTTAGTAGTGATTTTGAAGCAGTGGACACAAAAACTCTGGGGAGAATAACAGTAGGCCATACCTAACCAGCAATAACTGACTAATGTGTAGTATTTGTAGACCTATTGTAGTACTGCGACTTAAGATCCCTGTGAATGTTAATCCTTAGTAAACCACTTTGGAATTAAAGTGTGTGCTAAACGACAAATATGTAGCAGTGCTATGCCTAGAACTACTTACTCCCATCCATTTTTGGAGGAGTTCCTCCGGCCAGTGAAGAGCTTCTCATTATCCGCTCGCCACTGAATCAGGGCCCTGGTTTCTTCATTGGTCCCTGAGTAAAAATATACAAGTAGGCTGTAGATTAATCACGTAATTACATCGATTGGCTGATGATTGTAACGCAGGAATGATTCCAAACACCTCCCTTACGATGATGAGTGACAGGTGACAGGTCTGAGAATGTATGCACTACACAAGGACGGAAGATGATTAATAACTGAATAAAAAGGCCTAGCCTAAATTAATAAAGAGGGCAAAACAAATAGAGTAGCCTAATGAAACATATGGATTGATGCAGTAGGCTATCTTTGCAACATTATTAAATTAATCTGTCTCCATATGCCTACTTTTGCAAAGAGGAGAACCTTTTAATGTGATTCACAATGAAACGTTACATTTAATTTACATGTTGACAATGAGTAGTTTTGGTTGTTGTTGGTTGCGTTATTGCATCCCTTTTATGCCTACAATGCGAAATTGTTCCCTCACGATTGGAAGCTCCTGTAGCCGCATACGCATTTCAAAACATCGCAACATTAAATGCCACAAAAAGCCGTTTGTGAATAGGTCCTAGTGAGTTAGGAGTCCTCTCGACTTCTTTTAAGCTGTCCCAGACTTAGGTGCTACTTTTAGGTCTAAAATGCTTCGTGAATTACTTTTAGTGAAAAAAATTAGGAGTCCTAAAGTTAGGAGTGACACGCCCATTATTTTTAGGAGTTGCTCCTAAATTCGCCACTTAGGAGCTACTTTTAGCCTTAAAATTCTTTGTGAATACGGCCCCAGGCAGATCAGATCTCATCGGGGTAGCAGCTGCAACTCATCGCTTATTGCCTGACGGTCCAGTCCTGACGCTGTTTGGATTGTATTTTCACTGCAATACGGCGAATAAAGGATCAGCAGTCTTCAACATCTCTTGTCTTGGTGTTCTCCTGCGGGTCTTTGACATCAGAGTGCTAATTGGGTTGGAGGTTCGGAAAGTGGATACTTTTTCCACGACATTAGTTTGGCATGTTCTAAGACACGAGCTAGTAGTGTGTGTGAGATGAAAGTGGAACCCTTTCTCTCGTGGTTGGTGACCGAAAACGTTGGCTATGTTGTGCCTCTCTTAACTGAAATGTTGTTTTCTGTAGCCCACACTACTAAATTTGGAGGCAGTAACCTGAAGGGGAAGGAGAAGCTGCCACTGCTCGGAAGCCGGAGTATGCAGCACAATAAAACGTAAGTAGAACTTCGGGACAGTTTGCACAAATTCCAAAAAAGTGCAGCTCTTACCTGAAAGCTAAAGGTTTTCTTCTTTGCTTGCAGGCCCGGCGGCAGCAGTAGGAGGAGGGGAGGAGGAGGAGCAGCAGCACATCAAGTCATCGGCAGGAACTCCCAAATTAAATTTAAATAAATTGTGTAATCAAATGTGAAATGTCGCTCTGATCTTCTTAAACCAAGTGAGTGGGCAAATGAGGACTGCATCTGCAGATCCGCCCAGAGCTGTTTTTTTTTGTTTTTTTTAACATCCTGACAACATTCTGGCGATCGACGTCCAACATGGGTTTCAATGTTGCTATAACGTTGCGGTTACGTGGCCATTAAGTTGCAGGAAGGTTGCCTGCATGTCGCCGATATGTCGCGGTAATGTTGTCAAATAACGTGGCGGCAACATCAAGGCGTCTTTCACTTTTCCGGTTGCCGCCACGTTGGAAATTAACTTGGCGGCAACGTAAACATTGGTTGGAAAATCCACGTTGGATGGCCACGTTAGTGTGTTTGCTGGGATCCCACTTCCCGTTTTGAAGCTACACGTGGCACGGATTTGTGGGTAATGCAGTTCGTTTTTGGCTACATTCATTGCCCAAAGTTGTCAAAGGACCTCATTACCCATACATCTACTGCAACTTAAGCGCGTGACAACTCGCACTCGGTCGTTTGTTTACAATTTTTACTCTTTTGTTTTTCAAAGTCCAGCGCGAAATTAAACACTTACTATAGCGTTCCTAAAAAGCAATGATAGTCTGTAGAGTAGCCTTACGTTTGATGAAGGGATTTCCTTAATGTTAAAGAATAATTTGGCCTTTGCTGCTAAAATGAACACAAATTATTATTATTTTGTTCATATTCACTCAGACTTGTGGCATTATAGGTTTCTGCATATTAGGTCTACCGTTGGAACAAAATAAGCCCAGAGAGTTGACATGTAGGCCTAACTGACAACCATGACCATGATAATTGATAATATAAAATGAACAGTGGTGGAATGTAACGAAGTACAAATACTTCCTTACTGTACTTAAGTAAATATTCCACGTATTTGTACTTTACTTAAGTAGAATTTATAGTGCATACTTTTGACTTTTACTTCGTTACATTTTACAGCAATTATCTGTACTTTTACTCCGCTACATTTTTACAACACCATCGTTCCTTTTTACGATACATTTTATGATCAGATTTTTTTTCTCTCTGACAAACACGTTTGTTTTACCAGGGGGGCGGGGTTGCTACCACAGGTTCTGGAGCGCTACGTGCCCAGCTTCTAAATCTTTGAAACATAAGCTTCTAGTCTAGACCAGGCAAAGCGTGAGCTTGTAGCCATCTGCATTCGGTAGGCTATGTTCACCAGACCCATGGCTACACTGGACATGCAACTGTGTTCTGTGCCTTTCTCTGTCTGTTATCTGCAGCGTTAGGGCCTCCTCTCCGATGAGATTGCTATCCGCGGATCAGCGAAGTTACAGGCTATGCCCATAAAAACATAGCATTTTCCAGATTAGAAAATATTTCTTAATTGTGTGTGATCAAATAAAGAGGCATAGCCTACAATTGGGGGGGGGGGGGTAGAAATGTGAGCGCTCATTCAATGTCTATGTGCGTCTGCGCAAGTGAAACTGAACCTAATCATAAAGACACCTTTCTCAGCAACTTTTCTGTTCAATCAGCAGAATTGGCATTACGATCCACCCGACGTTTCCCTGGTCTACCCCGTTAAACTTCAGGCTCTCGTGTTTTGCTGAATGATATACTCAGCAGATCACCCTAGTAGATAACCAGAATTAGTCTCTAGAATTGTAGGTCAGAATGTAAACTGGGCCACAGATGGCACAATTGCATTAGCTTAAAACTATCTAGTCGAATATAGCCTAACCTAAAACTAGCTTAATTAAAATGCCACAGCCATACTATTTTTTCTTTTAGAATATATTAAGAGAATAAATCATTATGCAAATACTTTTACTTTTAATACTTAAAATACATTTAAAAGCAGGTACTTTTTACTTTTACTTAAGTAGGGTTGTCATTGTGGTACTTTTACTTTTAGTAAAGTAAATATTTCTCTGTGTATTTGTACTTTTACTTAAGTACTGAGGTTCAGTACTTCCTCCACCACTGAAAATGAATGTGCACCTTGAGCAAATGATAAAAAATCTTTCAGAATGCTTTTCATTCTTGAACTGCACCGAATCGAATCGCTTGAATGGGAGTTTAGTGTCAAAGTAACTTAGTTAACTAGTAGCATGAAACGGGAATCTAGATTGACATGCAGTCTGTGGGTTTATCATGCTGGTGGAGTTTAACTCCCTACAGACAAAAAGAAAAAGTGTTGTCATCAAGAGGGAAATCATAAACGTGTACGTTTCCTTACACTGACTGAGAGCACCGGCCCCGCTTTGTACATGGCATAGCGGTCAGTCCCTGCACAGAAGTTGGGGTAATCAGCTTTAGGCTCATCCAAGCCCAACTCATGACCGATGTCCCCAAATTTAAATGGTAAAGTATATCCTCTTTCATGGCATCCAAATTAGGATTGTGCACAAGTACATTACTACAGCTAAGAATATAAACACATGTTTTAGGGCAAACATTAGGCTACTCCTTTCTAGAATTGTAACACTTTCCTACTGAGTAAAACTTATTTTATTAACTCAAACATCACTGACCTGACTGACTTACAGTTTACAACCTTCTGCAGTCTATTATTTTTTTTTGTGATTAACATTTTTTATTAGAAAAGAATGAGATGTTACATTTACAGTCACATTTAACTTGAACATATACACCACAAACAGTACATACAGTACGACACTCAATACATAGTTCTGATAGACAAAAATTATATAGTGAAGGAAATTAAAGATAGCAGTCACATTGTCAACATTAGTTAAGAAGTATAAAGCATTCCCCATAAAAAATAAATCAATTAAAAAGTCAATAAATAAATAATAATAATAATAACAACAATAGTAATAATAGTAATGATAATAAATCCTACATTCAGGTCAGAATATTCTGTTTCACAAGGAGATCTTGTATGGACCGTGTAATCCACGACCATGCCTGGATAGTTGTTAGTTTGGCCTTGTTGAGGCGCGCAGTAGTACACTCAAGAGAGGTAATATACTGGTAGGCAGTTAGCCAATATTGTGTTAAGGGTAGATTAGAGTGGAACCAAAGCCTTAAGATGGTCTTTTTTGCCGCCGTAAGCCCTGCCAAGAGTAGTCTACGTTGGTTGAAAGTGATGGATAGCTGGGAATCATCATTAAGAAGGCAGAGGGAGGGGGTAGGTTGTATATCTTCTGCAGTCTATTATTAACAAAGAGGACTGAATCCAATAATATGCTAAGGTTTAATCACCAATCTAACAAAGCAATACACCTGCACAAAGAAACCTATTGAAGGACTCTACTTGATCTGGCACATGGGGGCAGTGGGTGCATATGAACCCTAGACTATAAGTATACTCTTTTGACTATTTTAAGGGCATTCTCACTACTTTTAGTCAGAAGCATTTATCCTGGTCATTGTAAGTGCCATACACACATGCCTATCATTGCCATGGTGGAGGGATTCTCTGGCTAAGCAAATGTGAAAAATATGTGGTGTGTGCCTTACGGAAATAAATGGCATTTTTTATTGAGCCTTACTCATGACAGCTACCATTTCGGACACCGAGGTCATGTCCTCGGTATTTTTTTCTTCAAGTTTCGTTTCATTCAAGTTTCGGTCTCCTCTATGTTAAATGCATTTCCTCACTCTAGTAACAAAAGTTAATCGAAATTAATGATACCGCATTTGAAAGAGATTTAACGTGTTTAGAAAGAGATAATAGCACTTTTGATTGGTGTCCCAGGTGTCATTATTTTCCAAACGTGTCACAAAACACACTAATTGAACGGTAAACCTACCTTTCCCCTCCTTTTTTCTCATAATTAAAGCCCGATGTCATTTTCCGTCGAAAAAAGAACCAGGCAAGTTGTATTCAGGTAGCCTAGTTGTATCGCTTGGTGGCCGTCCACAACGTTATAAACTTAACCTAAATAGTTGGCTGCTGTAAGCTACAATCGGATGTTTTGGTATACTCTTGTTGTCTCAATGATAATAACATCTCATTTCAGACTAGGCTATATTTCAAAGTTTGACGTTCATTTGGATTATTAATATAACATCGTATTTTGTCATTTTTGGCGAAGACAAAAGGGATATTGAACATATTTAACATTCTCTAACCATCGTGATTTCGAATTGGTGCAGCTTTCAGCACAAAAACTCATTTTATTCTTTTGCTCTTTTGCATTGCTCTATGCTGTTCTATGGTGCTTTCTGCCTCTTGGTTGCGCACGCATGTCATTGTCCTCACCTCACCTCCTCCGTTGGTAAACGGGAAACCCGTGTATGGGGGTGTGGTTAACTGTAAATCATACAGCTGTGTACAGTTGTGTACTATCTATCGTGACACGACTTTTCGTACATGGGTTTACTACCTTAGCTTTGTGATCACGTTGTCATTAGCGGTCTCCTTACAGGCAATAGGCTAATATCCATCCGGAATACAACTTGCCTGGTTCTTTTTTCGACGGAAAATGACATCGGGCTTTAATTATGAGAAAAAGGGAGGGGAAAGGTAGGTTTACCGTTCAATGTGTTTTGTGACAAGTTTGGAAAATAATGACACCTGGGACACCAATCAAAAGTGCTATTATCTCTTTCTAAACACGTTAAATCTCTTTCAAATGCGTATGTACCGTGCGGTATCATTAATTTCGATTAACTTTTGTTACTAGAGTGAGGAAATGCATTTAACATAGAGGAGACCGCGGCTGGTTAGAACACTTTTCATTCACGGTTATATTTCTCCGTCTTACAATGCGTTAAAATGGTCAAATTGTGACAAAGTTACACACAAGCGCACCGATTTTGCCTACTGTACCTTTGTTCTTGCGGCTTGCCTATCTGAAATAACTCCTCTACATTTGCTGTCCCCATCCTTTCTGTTTTCGTTGTTTAAAAACGTGTTATATCCATGATGAGTCTTGAGTTACTGAATTAGCTTATAACATTGTGTGCTGATAACCAGCAACTATAGATATTAAAAGAAAACAACAAGTAGCCATAGCCTACAACTTCTGTAGGGTGTGTATTCTCTCTCCTGATCAAACAAAAGGTGTGCGCGTGCAAGTTCTGCTTAAGTTGATTTTGATAACGTGTTTACAAACTATTTACAGGAAATTGTAAATAGCTTAGTACTATCTTGCAGTTAATGGGATACTGTGCAGAGTTGGGAAGTTATAGGAGGCCAATTTGGGGTGAATACACACACACACACACACACACACTGGACATTTTCTCTCGTTGTTGAGTAGCACAGTGCGTATACGGCCGTACGCCTGCAGGCGCCCCTGGCCCTCCATCTGTATTCAACATTCCCTTTCTCACCTTCCCTCCTCCTCTTTGTCTGCTCTACTTCCGCTGGCTTTCCAAATGTTAACTTTGTTGCAGCCTCTGTTCAAGTCAGGTGAATTAAGATTACTGCAAGCCGTAAAGTTGATTTATTTTGTACAATGGATTTGTGGGTATTGAAGTTTAGGCTATGTGAGCTGCGTTGTGTTCAAATAGTTTACTAGGCTAGCCTAAGCCTACACAGTCCGTGATAGCCAAGTCGACTTTCGTTTTGACATGTCAGCGGTAGCCTATCTGCAACGACGTGTCACGTGACGGTGCGTTAATGTAATAAAATTTGTCTTGTCGGATATTTGTATTAAATAAATGAAACGAAACTTGAAGAAAAAAATACCGAGGACATGACCTCGGTGTCCTAAATGGTAGCTACGGTCATGAGTAAGGCTCAATAAAAAATGCCATTTATTTCCGTAAGGCACACACCACATATTTTTCACATTTGCTTAGCCAGAGAATCCCTCCACCATGGCAATGATAGGCATGTGTGTATGGCACTTACAATGACCAGGATAAATGCTTCTGACTAAAAGTAGTGAGAATGCCCTTAAAATAGTCAAAAGAGTATACTTATACTTAGTCTAGGGTTCATATGCACCCACTGCCCCCATGTGCCAGATCAAGTAGAGTCTTTCAATAGGTTTCTTTGTGCAGGTGTATTGCTTTGTTTGGTGATTAAACCTTAGCATATTATTGGATTCAGTCCTCTTTGTTAATAATAGACTGCAGAAGGTTGTAAACTGTAAGTCAGTCAGGTCAGTGATGTTTGAGTTAATAAAATAAGTTTTACTCAGTAGGAAAGTGTTACAATTCTAGAAAGGAGTAATGTTTGCCCTAAAACATGTGTTTATATTCTTAGCTGTAGTAATGTACTTGTGCACAATCCTAATTTGGATGCCATGAAAGAGGATATACTTTACCATTTAAATTTGGGGACAGCCACACATGATTTGCCAGCCATATTTGGAGATGTCAAGGTAAGTCAACATACACAACAAGCTTATAGGATTATCTCTGTTTAACATTTAGTGTGATGCAGTTTATTTTTTAAATTCTTTTGTAATGTTGTATTTTCATAGTTTGTATGTGTAGGTGGCAGCCCATTGAGGATGAAGGCATTCATAGAGTTCATCGGTCATGAGTTGGGCTTGGATGAGCCTAAAGCTGATTACCCCAACTTCTGTGCAGGGACTGACCGCTATGCCATGTACAAAGCGGGGCCGGTGCTCTCAGTCAGTGTAAGGAAACGTACACGTTTATGATTTCCCTCTTGATGACAACACTTTTTCTTTTTGTCTGTAGGGAGTTAAACTCCACCAGCATGATCTTACAGACTGCATGTCAATCTAGATTCCCGTTTTATGCTACTAGTTAACTAAGTTACTAAAGACACTAAACTCCCATTCTAAAGTGTAGTTTCAGCTGGAAATTCAGCGTTTTTAAACCTGCTGTTATGTCCCCTCCTTTTAATAATTACACTCCTCATGTGTTGCAGCATGGAATGGGCACTCCCTCAATAGCCATCTTGCTTCATGAACTAATAAAACTCCTCTACCATGCTCGCTGTACTGACGTCACAGTTCTGAGAATTGGAACCTCCGGCGGAATAGGTACATTTTTATTTCTGCACAAATGTCATAGACTTCTTCCATGACAGCACTGTAAAGATGATGGTTCACTAGAGATTCTGAAGATGTAAATCAGGTTTCCCGGCCAAGTATACTGGCGTACACAAGGAATTTGGTCTCTGCATTTAACCCATCTGTGAATTAGTGAACACACAGAGCACACAGTGATGTGAAGCACACTAACCTTAAGCAGTGAGCTGCCTTGCTACAGCAGCGCTCAGGGAGCAGTGAGAGGTTAGGTGCCTTGCTCAAGGGCACTTCAGCCAATCCCACTGGTCGGGGATCGAACCGGCAACCTTTCGGTTACAAGTCCGAAGCCCTAACCAGTAGGCCACGGCTGCCCCTGGATTGGTTTTTAATTGTGAAATGTTTATCTTTACTCATGCATATTCAAACTTTCCTTTTCATTCCTGTATTGAGATAAAGCCAAACATCCATAAAAGTTCCCTCTTCTCTTTTGGTTATATTTAGATAGCATAATTAATGGATACAGGTATTTCGTACGCCACCGGCTAGCTTTGTGTCCCAAATGAGAACTCTGGCAGTCCTGAGTGCTGTCCTTCAGTAAAACAATAAAACGTTAAGGAAGCTTAACTCTCAGCCTTACTCTCTTTTTGATTAAATGTAAAGTCATCAGCTCTTTTTCAGACATGCCACATTCATAAAATACTGACACTTTGACCACAGAAAAAATGAGAATGTAAATAACAAGTAAATCGATATAGCAACCGGTTCATTTCAGTTTTATTCCGATACGGGGCTTCACGTATCGATGTAGCCGTATCTTACACGTTAAAAACGGATACCGATACGTATTGGTTAATCTTTACACCTCTAATAAGCTACCATAGGTTTCAGAACACTAGTCACGATATCAAGCGGAGTACCACAGCAAATCTTGTTCACGGCACACAACCATTTGCACACGTGCACACTACGGATCCCCAGACCATTACCAGCAACTTAGACTCCCACCCCCCAAGCCAGAAACCATTCATGCAGGCAGAGACATAACACAAACAACAAGTAAAAATGTCCGTTCGGTCAGGGCCCCTCCTGACCGAAACAAAGAGAAAAAAAAGAAAGAAAACGCAAAAATAAAAAATAAACTGAGTCTCACCCGGCCACTGTGCACTAAATAGGCCGGGAAAAATTGCAGTCTTTTATCCACTAGCAAGCCAGCAACACAGGACCTTTAGCTTGAAGCACAGCCAGAGGACTCCTATTTTGCCTTCACAGTGGATGGGGTTGGAGTGGGCACGCCGCCGCTTTCCTGGCGTGATGACGTCACCGTCCTGGGAACCCGGAAGCACTGCGCCACTCGACTCGCTGCTGCTGACACTGTTAAGGAGTAAACAACCACGATGAGCGCTTTGTGGCAAACAATCACAATAACTTCATTCACACGGGCATTTACATGAGATCACCGTTCCTTTAGATCGGTTTGAGAGCGCAGAATAGTCTTAACGATCGTACGATCTCCAGTCCTCTCTCGTAGCCTCCTCCCTCTGCTAGACGCGGCCGGCAAGCTTCATCGGTGATATGGATTGCAGGGCCGTGCAGGAACAGCGGCACCGTCTTAATGGCTGGATGCTGGATGCTGGATCCGTGATCCGTCGTCCATGATCCGTGATCCGTGATCCGTTGTCCGTCGTCCGTCGTCCGTCGTCCGTGATCCGTCATCCGTCGTCCGTGCCTCGCTTGTCGCTCCCTCTCCCCCAGACTGCCCAATCACATACTGGTGAGCCCTTTTATTTCCCAGTCCATTACGAGCTCCACCAATCTACATCGCAGCCGTCCAATCTTCCTAGAGAGTGCCTGTATGTCATCCACCCCGTGGGCGGCGATCAGCCATACTGGTCACCGATCACATAAACAAAACAGCGGCAGACACAGACCCAAAGACTGGCCATTACAGTACATCCCCCCTCCCTCTAAAACACAATATGTCCAGTGTTCTTGTTTGCAGTCTGTATTGCCCCAATAAAACATTGATAATTATCACACGTGTCTGTCCCCCCTCTGTATAGTCCCCGATGGTCAGCAAACACACAGGTAAACAGATATGCAACACATTCAATGCAACATTTGGGAGAGATATGGGGCCGTATCTTGGGGCCCACACGACAAGAGCAGACAGCTTTCCGCACCCTCTGTGATCTTTGGCGCCCCCGTTTGGGGCGGCCAGACTCTAGGTTGGGTCACATGGTAGGGAAAGCAGACAGACAGACAGGCGGAGCTTCTGTGTCACTATGTGGCTAGTTGGGTAAATGACAATTGCTCATTCATGGCTCACAATTAGGACAGCCAGTGAGAGGCCACTATCACAATTAGGGACAGACTCTTTTGTTGCCAGTCAGTGGTGAGTAAGTGACACCGTGGCATCTTGGGTTGACTTTGTGTTGGATTTCCTTGCCAACCAAAAAGTAAAACAAGACTGGACAAGACTGCTGCTTTAGCCGATCCCTCTGCTCTCGTTTGTGGAGAAGGTTTGATGTTCGGTGACCACCTCATAGGCTCTGCCAATCTCTCACACACACACACACACACACACATACACTACACATTCCAAGTCAATCACATTTTATAGGGATCGTGTGTAAGATTTGGGTTGGTTGTTCTCAGTTCAGTTTGTTTTGTTTACATGGCTAGGCTTATTGGTTTGGGAGGCTTATTGGTTTAATTCTACCTTAACAATTAATTTTTCATACTGGTGGTTTGTACCAAAAGTTTTTTTTTTTTTGTTTACAATTTTTTTACTAGCTATTTGTGTTTTTTTTTTTTTTGTCTGCTTTCTTTCAGGCCTGAAACCCGGCACTGTTGTTATCACCAAACAGGCCCTGGATGCCTGTTTCCTGCCACGCTTTGAGCAAGTGATTCTGGGAAAGCCAGTGGTCCGGAGCACTGATCTCGATTCTGATCTGGCAGAAGAGCTGTTCCAGTGCAGTAAAGACTTCGATGAATTTGAAACTGTCATTAGCAACACTATGTGCACAATGGACTTTTATGAGGGTAAGCTACTCAAATGAAGCTGAAGGGTTATTAATTATAATTACCTGGTTAAAAGTGAGACAAGTCCTCATGATCACCTGCTTAAATACTTGGTCAAAGATACTGAACTGTACCCTGGAAATCCAGAGTTCTCGCGAGAGCACAATGGAATTGTCTCTGCGAGACACTCTGGCAAAGAGCAATGATGCACGTTACTTTTACCCCAACATTCCGGGGAACAAGCTAAATTGATGAAAACAGCGCTGCAACGTTGGAGGACAGTATACATTGGTTATAGTGTTATCCGATTGCGTCAAAGTCCGAAATCATTCAGAGTAAACATGGTCTAGTGTTATCCAATTGCGTGCAGTGAGATTTTTAAATGCATGCTTGTTGCCGCCCCTCGAGTTGGGCCTTTACATTGTTCTTTGCCAGACCCTTAATCTTTCTAGATTATCAGGGTCTGGATTTTCCAGGCTAACTGGACTGAAGGCTGGCAAATGTTTTCACAGTGCCATACAGATGAATTGAAGTCGAATCTGTACCAGAAAAATCCATCTAGCAGTATTTTGATCAAACTAAAGGAATACTCAACAATGTCCTTGACCAAGTTGACACCATCTTTAGTGTGATTATATTTGATAGTATAAACCAACTTTCTTATTCTTGGAGTTAAATTCAATCAATTTATCAATGCTGATAAATATGTTTGTGTCTAAACAGTGGGGTATTAATGTCTGATGTCTATTTGTGTCTGTGGATAAGGCTGTTGTGAGTCTCTTGGTTTGAAAAGTAACCCCAGATCCTAACTGCATACGGTGCGAGCCAGCATTGGCAACAAATCTGTTTGATTGCATTATTTTCAATTGGAATGTTCAAATCGGATACAACGTGACACAATGCTGTGCAGCGCAATATGGCATGATGTTTTGAGCAGAACTTTAGTTGGATGCTCCGTTTTTATTTCCTTTTTTTCACTCGCATTCTGCTATTTTGAACAAGAAAAATGGCGCAATAGAGCAGCATGTTAAACGGATTCATCGTGGACAGAGAGCGCCCAATGCTACGCCACAGTCATATGCTCACATGCAGTTAAGATACTGTAAACTGTAAGGTTGTTTCATACGTTCACGTCTGCTGTGGCTTCTTTCAGGTCAAGCCCGGCTGGATGGGGCCTTCTGCTCATATACAGAGGAAGACAAACAGAACTACCTTAAAGAAGCCTATGCTGCAGGAGTCCGCAATATTGAGATGGAGTCTTCTGCATTTGCTGCCATGTGTAAACGTAGCGGTCTTAAAGGTAGGACAGTTTGTGTATTCTGATAAATATTGCTATTTGATATTGCTACCATACGAAATAAGCAGCAGAAAATGTATACTTGAATTTACAAAAGTTTACAAACTTGCTTAATATTGGGAGACCTGAACTTTTGGGGCCGGTTCCTTGGACAGTGATTAAGCCTGGTCCTAGACTAAAATATATTTTTCAGTGGAGATCTTGATGTTCTCTTTAAAGACACCCTTAAGAGTTTTTTTTTTTACCTTAACGTGACGTTTTCAACATAATTTTGATGGCACATAACCTCATAACATGACGAACAGCACTTCTGCCATTGTCTGAGCAGCCCTCTATAGGCAACCTAGCAACTTTCTGGGTAGGAACACTGCCCCCCCCCTTTCTACAGACTGCTGTTGGTGCATTCCCTCTATATTATATCGGAGTTATGTTCATACTTTGTTGCAAAAGACGCATATTTAGTTCGTTTATTATTGCGCTTCTCTGCTGTACCCAGGGCCAGATGTACTAACGCTTTTGCGCCCACTTCGGCGTATTTGTTTCGCAATGTGCGATTTTCAGTTTACACTATTTTGATAAATACGACGGAAACTTAGGTCTGACAGCGTTCGCAATCTGCGGTTTGTCCATGACGCTGATAACGCTAAGTTCGCAAGTGTACGTACTGTACATCTGGCCCCCAGAGAGCAAATCTTGTTTAGAACGGCTTTATGTCTAGGACTAGACCTAATCTATGTGCAGGAAACCGGCTCTTCATGTTTTCATTAACATTTCTTGTTTTATCGTTATGTTAAATATACTTTTTTTAAATAATGGATTTATAGCCAGAGTGATTGCTAAATACTAACAGTCGAATGATCTATTCTGTTGTAGGGGCAGTGGTGTGTGTGACTTTGTTGGATCGTCAGAAGGGAGATCAGATGAGCGGCTCTCAAGAAGTCCTTCACGGCTACCAACAGCGGCCACAAATGCTTGTGGGGCACTTCATCAAGAGGCGTCTGAATGCCATGAGCAGAGGCGTCTTCTAAATCATCTCCTGATGCTGACAAGGCAAAGACAACCTGAGATTGTCATTAGAAATGGTGGCTTACTTGCACTGTCAATTATACAAATCCTTTGCATTTTACTTTAAGCATTGCATTTAGTGTGATCAAGGCCTTCTTTGCTGATGAGCCTTTCATTCCAGCTAAATCACATATCTTGCTATATTTTTGTGTTTTTTTTATCGAAGTTATAGATAAAAAACTGGGAACATTTTTGTTGGGAAGTTTTAGATTTATTACTGAGATTTATTGCTGATATTTTCATAACGTTTTGATAAAGTTTTCATACTGCAAACAAAGTATATTATGTAATGCTGCAAGAGAGAGAGAGCAGTGCACAGTGCTTTCCTTGTATTACAGTTTTTTCTGATGGCTTAAGCACATTTTTTGTAACTATTGGCTATTTTTGCAAAATACACACAAATAAGAAATCCTTTCACCAAATCAGCAAAACATTGTAGTTCTCTTGCAAAAACTAATAAACCTTGCTTAACTCTTCAAACCTTCATATCAAACACACACTGATGGTATGAATAAAAAACATATCTGGCTTTTTGCTTTCTCTGTGCACAATGTAGGCTATGTCAGTTTGAGGTCATACTCTTGTCATAGTTCTGTAAACATACAGGGATCCAAACTTCAAGTATTGGTGTTTATTTACACACATCAAAACAAACACAAGTGTTTTTTCCCCAAGTCAAAACACAAAATAGTCACTGAAATTTCACAAAATTTCACTGAGAAAAAAAAAATCAGTCTACATCGTGTCATGTCGTTTCTCTGGGTCTATATCACAATGTCCTCTAGTCCAAGGCACCGGGGAAAATATCTTCTCGAATGCCGTATCCAGGCCTGACATGATGTCTGGTCAATAACCCCACACATGCCTCCATTGCCTGTAAATGGGCTATGCATAGAAGAACTCTTCAATTGGATTCAAGTATGGAGAGTATGGGGGGAGGTTGAGTACAGTGAAGAGTGGGTGATCTGTAAACCAGTTGCGGACCAAAGCAGCCCTATGGAAACTAACATTGTCCCATATGATGACGTGTCTGGTCTGCTCTCTGAACATTAGTGAGCATGTCATTTAAGGTGTCCAGGAATGTAATAATGTGTGCAGTGTTATATGGGCCTAGGGTTACATGATGGTGAACAACACCATTTTCACTTTAAGCTGCACACATAGTTATGTTACCACCACGTTGTCCTGGGACATTGATAATGGCAAGGTGTCCAATAATGTTCCTGCCACGTCTCCTTGTTTTAGTGAGGTTAAAACCTGCGTCATCCACAAAAAGCTCCATTTCATCCATTCTTTGTAAAGGACCATTAAAAGTTGATACGACATTAAGTTAGTGATAGCTAAGTCTCTGTAAAGGTCCATTAAAGTTGATACGACACTAGGTTAAGTGATAGCTAAGTAGAGCATCAGCACAAGAGTTAAAAAGAACATCAGCGCATGCATGTGCTAGATACTAGAACTGCTGTGGTAGATCGGCGGTGGTAGATTGGTTGCTATATGGTCTGCGGCTCTGCAGACGGATATTATTGTAATAATGTACCTTACTTGCAATAATGCAAGCAATATGAAGCATATAAATCTGATATTTAATAATACAAATAATAAAAATGTTTCCATCCAAAAAAAATCGGATTTGAGAATTAAGACTTGCAATGTTTGAATCTTCACCAATGTGAAGCCATTGTCATTTATATACATGTAGTACACATAGAATAACATAGCCAAACAGCCACTTCAAAATCACTCAGCTCCTCGCTCGCAGCATTTTTTTCATCGTTTCCTCTGAGTGAGTGTGCCGCGCCGTGTGTGGCAGCAGGAGCGTGGTGGAGCAGCAGGCATCCCAGCAGGCCTGAGGCAGCAGGAGCAGGTGGAGCAGCAGGAGCAGCAGGCCTGAGGCAGCAGGAGCAGGTGGAGCAGCAGGCCTGAGGCAGCAGGAGCAGGTGGAGCAGCAGTAACTGGGTGACGAGGGTCTGATATCACGAACCCGCCGTTGCGAGTCTGTGTCGCTTTGGATACAAGTGTCTGCTTCATATTACTCAACGTCAACTTTTAACTTTAGGAGCGGACAGTGGCAGAGTTGTCTGACCTCTCACCCCACATTTCTCTCTCTCTCCTCTGCTGTGTCTTAGAAGTTGGATGAGACGACCCAATGAACTAATGAACTAACCAGAAAGATGATGATGATGTTTCATCATTCCCTATACAACTCTACCTGGGAATGAACTTTGAATGTCCTTTACATGAGACATGAGTACTGAGGATGGTCAGTCTGTTTTCTGGACTTAGTTCATTTAACACCTGGTGACAGTGGAAGATGAATATTGTACAGGAAATGTGTTGAGCAGAAGGAATAAATGCAGTATTGGTCTCACAGTTGAGTCTCAAAAGGCAGTGGGCACCCCCTGGACTTTCTTTCCCACAATAACCCCACATCAAAACTGTACCGGGTTATAACATGTAAAGTGGACTTGCTGACTGATGTTTCCTTTAGGTCATGGTCAAGTGGAATGACCTCTGCTCAGTGAGATACACATGTGACATGTAACTGGACATGATGCTGCACACACAAACACACACACACATAAAGGCAACAAACTGTTTTTTTTATTTCATTTTAATTTATTTGTATGTAGTTTTCATATAAGTTGAATGCTGTTTCCTTTTCCATTACCCATATCCAAGTAAAGACAACATTTTAACCACTTACATATGCAATTTATTATATAACAAAAAAGTTATAGGAATAAACAAAAAATATTACTTAAATTAAATAACGGTGGATCAACACTCCCAGCCCTGAGAAAACCTGTTCACTCTCACTCTATGCTCATTTTTTTAATCTTCAGAAAACATACAGCTACATACAGGGATGGATTACTGCACGGGCCTACTGGGCCCAGGCCCAGGGGCCCAAGGGGTCAGGGGGCCCTGAAGCCCAAGCCTTTGCATGGAATCATTGCCTCAATATCAACAAATCAGGATGTAGGCTATGAATCTGATTGAATTTAGTATTGGCCATCCCCAAAATGCACCAGAATACAGGAAATCACATCAAACAAATTAAAAAAATTCCACACACACACATATACGACAATAAGTGGGGGGGCCCTTATTACATCTGGGCCCAGGGGCCCAAAAGTTCATAATCCGCCCATGGCTACATACAACATTCTAGCTTCAAGTTCAAATGTCAACACACAATATTCATGTTCTATCTGATATCTAGTTCATAATTGTCTAAACAGTGTGCTCACCATTTGTAAAAGAATAAAGGATAAAAATGGAATAACAGAGAATTAAAGAGAGGAAGGGAATACGTGTGTTTGAGAGGAGGAAGAAAATGAAGGGATGAAACAGAAATAAAAATGTGAGAAAAAGCAGGAAAACAGGAGGGATGATGGTACACAGAGGAAGCAACACATACACACACACACACACACACACACACACACACACACACACACACACACACACACACAAACAGAAAATCATACAGAGAGAGAGAGAGAGAGAGAGAGAGAGAGAGAGAAAATCAAATATGCACACTCACATACACACACAAACACAGAGAGAGAGAGAAAAAGAGAGAGTATCATATATAAGAGTATCATATATATACAAACACACACACACACAGAGAGTATCATATATAAGAGTATCATATATATACACACACACACACACACACAGGGGGTTGCTGGAAAGTAGGGGTGGCGCAGTAGCCCCACAGTAGGGTCTGGGGACTCACCGTTCGCAGTGCTCAGTCCCAGGGGCGGGATAATCAGTTGTCTTTCAAATTCCCTCTGCATGCAATAGGATACCACTACAACTCACGAGTCCCATGCGTTTTCCCACCAGCGCAGCTAGTTCGCTAGTTGATCAAACTTTTGCCAACTTAAAAAAAAAGCTGAACTCGTGTCGCGCTGTTCGCCAGGAGCAGCATCCATCTTCTTTGTTTTCAAGTAGCAGTGAAATTCACGCCGAACCGTCGCAACTCTGCCATCATTAGGCCCGCCTACCGACTCACGATGTGATTGGCTTAATCGAAGTTCAATTTTTCCAGCTCGGAAGCCAATCTTCAGAAATACCATACTTCGGCATATGATGTATAGCTTAATTATCCACCATTTAGGCTACAGAATTAGTATAGTTATATCACGTAATCATGGACAAACGGAAAGAATTTGACTTGACTTTCAGCACCTCATTGAGACCATCTCTGAGGAAAGGTGAGATTTTGATACAGCAAGAGTGAAAACATTGATGATTTCAACATGCTTTTCATTTATTTGGCAAAAAAGTAAAATGTGTTATTGCCATCTACAGGAACTTTTGTGCCCTTTTAGCAAACTAAGATTCACTAAAATATTACAGAATATTTTATTTCTACACATAGCGTAGCCTACCAGAGCTATGCAAGATAGCTTCTAGGCAACCACATAACATTGACAAGCCCTGTAAATGTGCACTTTCTCTCCTGTCTCTCCTCTACTGTAGTTTCTCTCAACAGGGTATTTGTTCACTGAAACAGAGCATTAGATCATCCATGTGAGGAGGACCCAAAACACATTTTAATGATCAGCGGTGTGATTGGCAAAGGTAAAAAAAAGGAAAATATACGTAGCACGGAGTGCCCCCCCCCCCCCCACCCCCAGTGTACTATAGTGTTGGCTACTGTATGTATTTACATCAACTACATTTTTAAAAAATAACCCCTTAAAGGATGACATCTGATGACTTTTATGGGATGTATTGATACATTGAGATACATATATTTTGAACATTGTAGCATATTACATACAGCCTATAAGGCCTAAAGAAAACTAATTTATAATAGAGCAAAGTAGCCTAGGCCTACATAAGACTAAACCAAATATGGCTGAAATATATAGGCCATCATGATAATTTAAATTATAACATGTTTTGTTTATAACGTAAACCAACATTGAGTTAAAATGTTGACTAAATTATTTACTGTTTGTTATTTGATATTAGGCCTACTGATATTGATGCTGATTGAAGAGATTGCAACTTGAAGGTTGTTGATATTTCAGTTTCAAAGAGAATAAAATTACATCGATTCCTCTCCTCCCAAAGTAACACTCTCCTCCTAAAATAAATAGCAGGCACTAACTGTTTTATGCTAATGCGCCAGGATTGTGTAGGCTACGACACTAGTTTTACAAGTGCACACACTAAATGGAGAGCTAGGGTTAAAATGCAGACTGCGCCTTTAAATAGGCGACTTTTTATCTATCAGCACAATGCTACAGTAGGCTATTTCCACTAAATATTCAGCTCAATATTATGTGCAAGACTAATGTTTAAGCATGCCAAAGCTTTGATCTCTTAGCACTGTCACCATAACTGAGACCTTAGTCCCGCCCACAACATTTGAGGTCGGGAAGTTCGGTCTGGCATTGCTCCGTTGTGGAGCAACTATGCTCGCCCCAGACCTGGGCGGACCAATCAAATCAGGCTTTACGATGGACAGGTGAGCAACAGCGTCTCGTCTATCACGTCATCTGAGCACGCTTAGGTTGATTATGTTTGCAACAAAAACGCTGTGGCTAGGAGACAGATGGCTTCTAAGACCCCTTATGGAAAATGCATATTATTTCAATGAGGTTGTATCACTGAAAACGATTATTTCTGAAAACTTTGGCCAAAGTTGAGATGTGGGAAAACTCATGGTTTCACTTTCATCAAGGGAAAACAGCGTGTTGCATTGACATGTTGTTCCCTCGTTCTTTTGAAATCTCTGATTGACCACCTGTTCGAGGGATTTGTGACAGCCTTTCCCAGCTGTTTATAACATGTTTGTAGCATATCAGTGTTCAACAGAATTATTTTTAAAAAACGGAGGAGATATCAGCTTTTTCTAATCGCCTACTACGTATCTCTTAGATTTTGCTAATGAGTGTTGTAGGAGATATTGACAGCACAATAACTTTCACAAATGACCAGAAAACAATGTAAAGGCATTTGTGGAGAAGAAGGATGGTTCAAGTTTCCTCCTACATTTCACGGTAAGCTATTTCGTTGCTCTGATTGGTTAGATCTATCCAATTGAGTGCAGAGGCATTCCCCCCCTGTATCGGTTGAAACACGCCCCATAATTACATCCCAATGGAGCAGTATCAGACTCATATTCTGACTAGAATTTGAGTATGACAACATCAGGCTAACACTGAACTTGAATCAAGCATTCTTTAGAACGCAGCTGATCAAAACTTTCACTTTCAATGAAATCCACTAGCAAACGGACTAGGCTACTTATCAGCCTACTACACGTCAGGAGAGGGGCCGCTCATATAGCCACCTACTCCCCTTAATTATAGCAAATAATTGAGACTTCCAAAGAGTTTTTGTGAGAGCTACTTTGTTAACGTTTGGGAAACTGCGAGTAAGGGCCTGCGACCACACAGCCTAAGCTGCTGAAGTGCCGCGAAGGTGCCGCAAATGAACCTGAGAAACAATTTGTTATATAAGGGAATTTAAGCTCACAATATTGAGACCTGCCCATACTCTCCCAAAGCTCCCGATTTAGGGAGCGGCAAACTCAGGGGGAACAATGGGAACATGCAACAGAGAGCAGGAAGGAGAAAGAACACACACACACACACACACACACACACACACACAGGAATGTGTGGCTCTTCTCTGTTGCAGGATTTGGAGATCATGTGATCTGGCACAGGGACACTGAGGAGCCAGCCCAAACATAAAACCCAGGATAGAGGGCCTCATTGAATGTGGAGTGGAGTGTATGCAGGTGGGTGAGTGTGTTGGAGGAGACGCTGTAAAAGGACAGAGTGCCTGCTGGCCAGTCCAGGTACACTCCTACTCTGCTGGAGCAGGAGGAGGGGGCAGGTATGGCAGTCTCCTTATTATTGTGCCAGGCATAGTAACTGTTACCATAGCACTCCAGTCTCCAGGACTTGTCATTATATCCAAACCTGCTGCTTTCCCCACTCACCTCTTTCCTCTGGATGCTTTTATATGCCACTGCTATATAAACCACATCACCACCACTCCACTCAGCCTCCCAGTAGCAGCGTCCAGACAGACCCTCTTTACACAGCACCTGAGGCCAGTAGGAGTCAAATCTCTCTGGGTGGTCAGGATACGGCTGCTCCTCACTCACATGTGTCACCTTTCTGTTCCCCTCAGAGAAAGAGAAATGTCTGTATGCTGTGTTTGGGTCCAATGTGAGCTCACAGGCATCTGCACATAAGAGGAGAGAACATCCTCATCAGAACATGGGGTAAAAAAGGACATGTTTACACAACACACACACACACACACACACACACACACACACACACTAGGGCTGGGCGATAAATCTATTTTATTGATTAAATCAAATTTAACGTTCAGGTCGATTTATTTGGATGAAAATCAGTTTTCTGAAATGTGCAGACAAACACAGCCATAAAAGTGCAGATGTGCACACACACACACACACACACACACACACAAACAGAGAAACAGAGTAAGCAGCCGGGTCGATTTATTTGAATGAAATACGCTACTCAGAATAGTGTAATGTCGGATCGTGCAGGCAGCACAAACACAGACAGTGCAGAGCTCACAAACGCGAGGAAATAATTGTGAATTGTAGGCCTAACTAAGGGATGCAATAATGCCACCAACAACCAAAATCATTTATTACATGTAAACTAAATGTAACTAAACTAAATGTAATGTAATTTCATTGTAAATCAAATTAAATGATTTCTCCTCTTTGTGAATGTATGTGTCTTCATACAGATTCATTTAAAACATGTTGCAAAGATAGGCGTATTGCTTCAATCTGTGTATTTCATTATGCCATAAGGCTATTTGCCTTGTCTTACTCTTTAATAATTTCGGCTATTTATTCATAATCTTCCATCCTTCACAGTAGGCCTACTCGTGTAGCTCACACATTCTCACCAGCAAACAGTGTTGCCAGGTTACATGACGAAAAACAAGCAGCAGGTCTCTGACAATAAGCCCAAAAGAAGCGATCCAAGACCAAATACAGTAGTTAGCATCCACTCCCCGAACCCTTGACATTACATTTATGGGGCGGTCATGTAAGAGGGGCCTGCAGTTACAGTGCAGAGCCGATGCAGAGGCATAGGTTAAAATGCCCTCTGTGTACGTGTAGACGCTGCGTAGATTCTACGCAGAAACAACACGAAGCAAGCCCAAAAAAAGTGATCGCATAAAAAAACACGCCCCCAAAACCGCAATCCGTGACTTCACAAAAAACAAGCCCAAAGTAGATTATAATAAGCCGACTATGGCAACACTGCCAGCAAAGACCTATCACCTGTCACTTATCATTGTATGGGAGGTTTTTTCCATCATTCGCGCATTATAATCATCAGCCAATCAAGGTGGTCACCTTGTCACTTCAATCAAGCTTGTGCATGAGTAATGATGTCAACCACAGCAACGGAGCACGTATCTGGTCATTTTTCCTTGCTAAGAGTAGGTCTACTAAGAGAGGCTTTGTGAATAACTTTTAAAAGAAAACTCTAGCTAAAATATTTTAGTGCGATATAGGAGTACTCCTTGTGGTAAGATAAAATGCTTCGTGAATATAGCCCCTGAACAAGAGGCTTTTGTGCAACAGGCGAAGAATACAGAAAGATGAACCATAATGCACCTTTACTGTAGTGGAATTCGACAGAGTCTTTGGGAACCAATGCTTTAAAGGCCTTTCACATACAGTGGTGGCCTACGGCACAGTGACATAGCTGCTTAATAAAGACCACTTCATCATAAATAGGATATCAGTACATCACTCAACAGTAGATCAACACTTACATTTTCTCAGTTCTCCACGGGCATGCCTTTAAAGGAGGGAGAGAAAGAAAGAGAGGGATAGACAGAAAGAGCATAAGGAAGAGAGAGGGAGAATCAGAACATTAACGCCCCACTCTGTAATCGTCAGCAGCATGTGAAATGTCCTCATATTAAGGGTTGTAGAATAAAATAAATCTATTCATGTTTTAGTAGAAGTAAATTCTACCATTATTAACAGATAATAATCTTCACCAACTTGAATGTTTTAAATGGCTATACAATAAAGTTGCTGTGTTATAAGAGCAATAGTCCACACAAAGCCTTGTTGTCAGTGACCTAGTAGGTGCAGATGGTGAATGTTTTCAGACTATTAATGAAACTGCATTGACATTAGACCTGACTGTGGCACGACCACAATGACACTCAACACACTCCTTACCTATAATGTGCTGCTGAATGCAGCAATGAGCCACTTAAAATCTTGCTGTCAGTGACTCAGCAGATGTATTCTAACTTTGTTGTGATGGTATGTTGTTGATGAATGTTTTCAGAGTACATCATATCGTTCATTATTACACGGCTCTTCATAATGCTGCAGAATGCTCCATTCACTTGAATGGGCCTTCCCAACGTTCGGTGGTCTGCTAATTCTCAATAACAGACCGTTGCTAAGTATAACTGACCGCTGTCAAGGAAAATAGGTTTTGTGCTTCTAATTCACATTTTTCATATCACTACGCAAGGACTGGAACTTCATTCAAAAGTGAAAGCAGACGGTTGATCAGCTGTGTTCTAAAGAATGTTTGATTCAAGTTCAGCGTGTGCTGTTGCGAACTATTTGTTTCTCAGCAAAAGCCACAATGAAACGGTAAAAAATAGGCTATAGCCTAGGCTATCTAGGCTAAAGAGTATTGTGGGGAGTTTATTGTTTCGTTTTGGCAAGTAGCCGTGTAATAAGCGGGATAATGTATAGAATGCCGGTCATTATCGGGACACTGCGCGTGCCACAGGCACCGTTGGAGGTGCGACAGGCCTAAGGCCCAGCAGAAAGACCACCACACTGTAATGAATAAATAATGTATCACTGACTCAGCCATATCAGACATTAGACTGGACTCTGACATGACTACAATGACTCAACACATTCCCCACTTAACCCATATGCTGGGTCGAAAACACACTGAAATAATGTTGTGTGGTGAACATACTGGTACTGAAACCACGTCTCAAACACATTTAAATAATGTTGTGTGGTGAACATACTGGTACTGAAACCACATGTCAAAGACACTGTTTAAAAGCCTGAGGAGAAAAAAAAAAGTCAAACACAAACCTCAATGTCTGCAGCTTACAGCTGATGCCACTTTTCAGTGCACTCAGAAGCTGAATTTCATTGATGTTTAAGTGATTTTCACTCAGGTCCAGTTCTGTCAGGGAGACCATGTGCTGCACAGCAGAGGCTACAACCCCGAAGAATTCCTCTGTCAGTTTACAACCAGCAAGTCTGCATAGAGTGACAAAGTGCAAAATGCAGATAGGAATGATGTCATTTAATTTAATCACTTGTATAATGCATAAAGTCCATATAAAATCTTAAAATATGCACTCTTAAAATGAATGTGTGGAAAACAACACAACTGGTGTTGTTTTTTAACACATTTCTGTGTCCAGATAGGGTTTCCCGCAGCACTTTGCAGTCAAGGCCTTGGCAAAACGCCAATCTCCCTTCTCCGCAGAACGCATTAAAAAATAAGAAGAAACATGTCATGAATCGAAAAATAATCAGATTTTATAATCTTTACATATGTGATATTGTATGCCTCCGAATCAGAGCTAGTGAGCGGAGCTGAGCGGTGCAAATATATCGCTCCTCGTTCTCAAGAATCAGTCAAATCGCGAACAGCCACAACTAAGTTTAATTGTCAGGTGTGATGAAATGCGTTCATATTCCACTTTTTATGTCATAAACGTTGCAGGCCTATGGAAAGGTTTAGTGGTAGGGTTGTCCAATGATCAAGTTGTTGCTTCAATTTGTGTTTTAATTTATGCGACGCACCGATGCTGGGTTCATCCGTTTGGCGCAAGTTTAAAATATTTAGCCGACTGCGTGATTTGTTATTTTCGTTCTTTTGGCAATTAATCCCGACTGATCCCTTTAGCTAACGTTGCCAAGCTTGTTTGTTGTTGCACTATCAGTGTTGCAGTCTTTTAAAATAAATGTTCTGAGTGAAATATATTGCCGTTGCTCTTAGTTCTTTGGGACCGGGGAGCTAAATTGACCTGACGCGAATTTGACCGGAGAAGCGGCCGAGTAAACAGCCACCTGCTCTCAGCACAATGTTGACTTGCGCGTCTAATCGGACGCGCAAGACTGACAATAGACGGGCCTAGGCCCGTCCAGGCCCATCTGTGCCTACGCGTATGCTTTCTAAATTATTTAGCTAACTCCATCCCCATCAACGACCTTAGGCTATATGGCCAATATCTTTGAAATGTAACGGTCTTGGTTTATTAGTTGGCATGCCTCAGACTCGTGGTGTGAGCGGTATGGGAGCGGAACAGAGCGGCCACGCCGGCCTCTAAATGAAAAAGCGCTCCGCGCTCAAATTCCATCCATATTACACAAAACTATAAAATGATCTAAACTTCATTCACTCTCGGTGTATAGATCAGGACAGACTTTCGGAACAGGCTGCAGGTCAACAGTCTGACAGCCTGCATGAAGATAAGCATTAATGGTCCAATAAAACAGTGCAATTACCAAAGGGCCCTTGAAATGATCTTTTTAAAGCCAAGGAGGATGGCTTGTAACAGTGCTAGTTGTCAGCTCTGCCATAAGTAGTGACTGATCACATTTGCACATTTTGCACTTTCTTTTGCACTTATTCTATAGTTTGTAATAGTCTTTGTTAAAATTGCACAAATTACACAAATATTTTGAAATATTTGCATACTGTTGTATAGTTTGTTTGGTGTTGTTACTTTGTTCTTTGTTAACTGTTATTTTGAGAAGCTGGTTATTTATTTATAATGTAGTGTTTAATAAATAATTGTTAAATATACAGAGTCTTACAAGACGCCAACACCCACACCCCCCCACCGACGGCAACCGATACAAGACCCCCCCCCCCCCCGCTCGGATGGCAACCGATACCAGACCCCCCGCCCCCCGGGACCTACGACCTACCGCCTTGACTAACACATTTCCTGCGGGAAACCCTGCATGATAGGCTATTTTTGGCAATAACCATATAAATTATGGTATGGAAATACACTGCGTTCCAAATTATAATGCAAATTACATTTTTCTCAGATTTTCCTAAATAGTTGATGCAAATGACAGTCAGTATAATTTTCAAGTCATCAACCGTTAGAGTATAATTCGAATTTTATTGAACAAACCTCCCAATGATAACAGTATTTTTTTCAAAAATAAAAAACTCAAAATGCACTGTTCCAAATTATTATGCACAACAGAGTTTCAAGACATTTTATAGGTTGTAAAGAACTAAAAATGGTCATTTGTTGAATTTGCAGCATTAGGAGGTCATATAAATTAAATCAAAAGTTATTTCAATTAAAAACATCTTAACAGGCCAAGTTACATATTTACATAGGACCAATTCTTTCATCCATTGAACTTTCATCCATTGAATTGAGTTCTTGGAGAGTTTCTCTTTGCAGGATGTCAGAATAGTGTGGTGATTTTATTAAGGCATCATGCTTGTATGTATTGGTTTATCAGAAATGATTCCATTTATCAGAAGAATGTTGTTTGTGCAACTGTTATGCAACATTTGCTGGAAGTCATGGGACTGGACTGTCAGAGACTAAGAGTGAAAGTAGACAAAACAGGGCCTGGGAGAGAAAGGTACTTACCAGAAGGGCATAAATAGAAGGAGCTAGCAGAAGAGGAGATGCAGGGACTTTCCAGAAAAGGGGAAGTGAAACCAAAGTTGGAGTGACACATAGAACCAAACAAAACATACCCTGCCTGGCAACAGCTTACACATAGAACCTGGTCACATGTATTCTGCCTAGCAACACACATTTTTTAATGTTTACATGAGAAGGGTTTTCCACCAATATCTCAAGTCCAAAAACGGTCTGATTGGCTAAAAGGGGCCTGGTGACGTTCCTGGGGATAGGAACGCCTCCCAAGCCCCTGAGAGCATAAAAGAAAGAACAGGCACATTCAGATCAGATCTCATCGGGGTGGCAGCTGCAACTCATCGCTTATTGCCTGACGGTCCAGTCCTGACGCTGTTTGGATTGTATTTTCACTGCAATACGGCGAATAAAGGATCAGCAGTCTTCAACATCTCTTGTCTTGGTGTTCTCCTGCGGGTCTTTGACATCAGAGTGCTAATTGGGTTGGAGGTTCGGAAAGTGGATACTTTTTCCACTTTTTGGATGTGAACTGCCTCCCACCCTCATAGATCTTTTGCTTGATGATGCTCCGAAGCTTCTCAATAGGGTTGAGGTCAGGGAAAGATGGGAGCAACATCATGAGTTTCTCTCCTTTTATGCCCATAGCAGCCAATGACCCAGAGGTATTCTTTGCAGCCTGAGATGGTGCATTGTCATGCATAAAGATGATTTTGCTACAGAAGGCACAGTTCTCAGTTCACACGCCACTCATCCGTAAACAAAACTGTTAGAAAATTAGTCTTCATGTATTCCTGAGCCCACTGCCACATTTCTGCTTGTGAGCATTGTTTAGGGGTGGCCGAATAGTAGGTTTATGCAAACTTCTTGAGGATCCTACACCTTGCAGCTCGTAGGACTCCAGAGGCACCAGCGGCTTCAAGTGCCTGTTTGCTGCTTTGCAATGGCATTTTAGCATCCTATAAATTTGTCTGGCAAAAACCTCCTTATTATGCCTTTGTCTGCATGAACCCGCCTGTGCTCTGAATCAGCGACATGTTTCTTCACAGTACGATGATCACACATACGTTTTCGGGAAATACCCAATGTTTTCATACCTTGTCCAAGGTAGTGCACAATTTCACGTTTTTCAGCAGCAGAGATAACCTTTTTCTTTCCCATATTGCTTGAAACCTGTGGCATGCTTAATAATGTGTAACATCCTTAAGTAGTTTTCCTTTGATTGGGCTCACCTAGCAAACTAATTATCACAGGTGTCTGAGATTGATTTCAATAATATCATAAATTCATAAGAATACAATCCATGAGTTTAATAGAAAAACAAAAAAATAAATGTTTATGACACTTAAATCCAATTTGCATAATAATTTGGAACACAGTGTAGTAGGCTACTATTCACCAAAGTAATGTATTCATACAGTCTTGGGAGCCGTGCACAACAAATTAAACTTGATCCTGACTATCATCAGCAATAAACTCTTTTTCCTCGTCTACAGTTAGAACTCCGCAGTCAGTCATCTTTGTTCTCATTGTACATGTGAGCTGTCCATCTTGCAGCACATGTAAACATGTCATCACCTTTATCATTAATATCATGATATGACAAATTCTTATCAAGTGAACCACAGATTGGTTGGAAAGGAGCAGATGAAACACAGTGTTACTACCACAGCAGCTGTTACTTGTTGGAGTATAAATTCCCTACATCTCAATGAAGAGTTGTAGTGAAAAGAGAAAGCAGTTCACGCCTGCCTATAATCTTTGGTCCAAGTGTTAAAGGCAGTTGACAGTGGCTGTCATGGCAACATTACAGGAGGAGCAGAAGAATGCAGTGAAATTGGATTCACGGTTGATATTTAGTGCAGTCCTAGGCTATCAGATTTTGAATTTTTGTAGGCTACATTTGGACATAACAAAGCACTTCAGCTTAACTGCATGATCGAGTGATGTGATGTACACTACAGTATAATGAATTAAAGAAAACAATAACTGTAGGAGCCATTTATATTCACCTTTTTGCTACAGTAGGTCAATTTAGCTATTTGGGGGAGTATTGCACTGGGTGTGGCACTCACTGGGAATTAGGTATATTTACAGGTGTGGCAATCAATTAGGGAATGGTGTGGATGGCGCGGAGCACCCACTCCACTACAGCACGCCACAGCACTTTATTAATTTATTATTTTCTACTTTTCTAACAGGATCACCACCCAAAGAGAGCTAATGCCTGGACCTAGGGTTCTTTCTGCTATGCGTTGAGAACACCATGCCATCCATACCGAGGCTTAAAGGATATCAACAATAATTATAGTGGATGGAATCCACCATCTTGAAATCTCCTGGCTTCTTCTTCTTCTTATTATTATTATTATAGTGGATGGAATCCACTATCTTGAAATCTCCTGGCTTCTTCTTATTATTATTATAAGGGAAATTTAATTTTTTTGCAACATCCATAACGCCAATGAAATGTGATGGTATGGTATGATGTGAATGATTACATGAAATTTGAGCAGTGGATATTTTTGGCTGAAGAATGTGAATCAGAAAAAATGCACAAAAAATGAATGTTATACAAAAGCCAAGACACGTGGAATTGCCCATTCAAGAATGAATGCGACTCCAACCACTTAACGTACAGACATGTTGAAATAACCGTTGTGTAGGTCTCGAGTTTGACAAGAGAGTTGTTGTTTCAGATTTTTTAAAAAGTTTATACTTTTTGAGAAATAGGGGATTAAAAATGTTAAAAAGCTCATTTTCCCCCCATAGACTT
This sequence comes from Alosa sapidissima, assembly GCF_018492685.1. Lineage (NCBI taxonomy): Eukaryota > Metazoa > Chordata > Actinopteri > Clupeiformes > Clupeidae > Alosa > Alosa sapidissima. The sequence goes on along the minus strand of NC_055965.1, from coordinate 20,534,885 downwards.
GAATGGCTGTGATGTCATAATGGCCTAAAGCCAGCTGCGCTCGTTAAGCTCCTAGAGTAGTTCCCGGGCTAATCAGAACACTGGCACAGGTGTCACCTGTGAATCCAACTGTCTCAGCTTTAATGCATACAATCTGGCGCTCCCTAAAACTACACATCCTGTTGAAGTGTTTCCCGTGTGTGAAAATAAAAGTCACAGCCATATCTCATGCTTTGCACATTATATCTCCAGAACGCACATGCTTCAAATTTGGTTGTATGGACTCAAAGATGAAGTGAGTTGATGTTGGGAGGTCAAAGGTCAAGTCCATGAATACTCTGAGCGCGATATCTCAAGAATGCCTTGACATACATGCCTGAAATTTGGTATGAGTGTTTGTATGGACTAAGAGGAAGTAAATTGACGTTGGAGGTCAAAGGTCAAATGTCAAGGTCAAAAACACCTTGAGTGTTATATCTCAAGAACGCCTTGACACGCAAGGTTTTTTGGTACGAGGGTCTGTATGCACTCAAAGATTAAGTGATTCAATGTTTTTTTCCAGGAATCTCCCCACCAACATTAAGCCAGCAGCTTTCCATCCACTATTGTAATTCCTCTGGCATTACATTTCTAGTATTTATTGTTGCTATCCATTTTCATCCGAAAACAGTTTCAGACTTTCAGTCACTACACATTCTGTGTGGGGGACTGTCTGCAATATTAATAATATCGCTTTTACACTTCCTCAGTGTTCTGGTGTTTCCTAAAGGAAGAGACCGACTTGCCAGAATGCATAATTAGGCCTAGCAAAAACAGCCAGCGTTAGAAGCTTTATTAAGAGACACAATCTTTAAATATAAAGTAAATAAAATATAAAATATTAAATATAAAGAAAAATTATATTTGTCTCTATTTTATTTCTTTATTATTGCTATTGTTTCATTTATTGCCATTGTTCCATGATATGATCTGAACCGTGAGTTTGGTGATCCTCATTTTCATTATAATATGATTAACGGGAACGGCAACTTTCCATATTTCAAAATATTTCATATTTCCATATTTCCCTTTTTCAAAACTGTACTTCTACTCTCACTCAAGTAGAGTGTTTGAGCAAGAGTATATATACTTATTAACATTCTGGCTCTTATGATGTAGCCTAAAAGTCCGATCTCAATTGTAAGTTGCTTTGGATAAAGTATAAGTAAGTATAGTATAAGTATATATACTCTTTTGATCCCGTGAGGGGAAATTTGGTCTCTGCATTTATCCCAATCCGTGAATTAGTGAAACACACTCAGCACACAGTGAGGTGAAGCACACACTAATCCCGGCGCAGTGAGCTGCCTGCAACAACAGCGGCGCTCGGGGAGCAGTGAGGGGTTAGGTGCCTTGCTCAAGGGCACTTCAGCCGTGCCTACTGGTCAGGGTTCGGACCGGCAACCCCTCCGGTTACACGTCCGAAGCGCTAACCAGTAGGCCACGGCTGCCCCTATGTCAGTTAAGTGTTAAGTTAAGCTAAGTGAAATGTTATGTATGGACCCTTTCAAGAGAGTTCCATTATCAGCATCATAGTTGGCCCCACAAGACTTCCTTTTTAACATTCCATATGTTATCTTAATTCAGAGGAAGTAGATTGGGAACCAAATAGAACGTTCAAGCATTGTTGTTGTTTTTATTGTTGAAAGGGTCTATATGGGACACATCAGCAGGAAGTATTTATACTAACACATCCACTTACATAAACACTGTAAACAATAATAATAAACAATGATAGCCAATGTTTCACAAATTCATATCTTGATTCTATTGCCCAAAAAAGAGTAATCATGATATTCCCAAAGTGTGAATGTATAAATAAGGACTCTATTTCACAGTTTTACTGACCTCAGTTTCTCCAGATGGCTTTTTGAGTTTCTAAGACCAGAGAGCAGCTTCTCTTCTGATGTTTGCAGATCACAGCCACTCATGTCCAACTCACTCAGTTGAGAAATGTATGACTGCAGAACTGAGACCACAACCTCACAGGAGCTGCGTTTGAGTCTACAGCTGATGAGTCTATAGTGAGAGAGGAAAACACTATGAGCAGCATGTCCTCTATACCAGTGTTTCTAAAACTATGGGCCGGTCTGCTACGTGGAGACTGCTGGTCCGTGGAGCTGCGGAGTGAAATTATGCTTCGTCTGATAATTTGGTGTCATCAAACATAGAGGCATACAATTAAGTGTGGTGGTATGAGCATTCATTCAATGCATGCATGTGCACATCTGCGCAAGATAAACTGAAACCATTCATTAAAGTTGGTAACAAAGCTCCGCTTCAAATGGTTGGAAGGCTATACAGTAATAACATTTAATAGAACGACGTGAATTCTTGCAACTTCCATAAAACAAAGCAGAGACTGGACAATACAGTGTCTAACATTGAGTGTATAGTCAAATATGAAAATAACGTGGCCAAAAGCTATTGTAGCCTAATTATTTTTCCTGTTAAATATCTCCAGGTCTATCTGCTCTGCCGATTATCATACAGAAATAACTGGTATCGTTTCCTGAATCCTTACATTCAGACATTCAATTTAGATCACATTAAAAAGCATGTCAATATTTTCAGTGTATGATGCTTGCATGGGGGAAACATCCCAAAACAATGGCATCCATATAATTGCTGTTGTTTTGAGAAGTTACATTACATTACATTACATTACATTTGGCTGACACTTTTTTAGCCAAAGCGACTAACAACATGGTAAACAGTTTAAGTTTTTGAGCAATTCTCAACAATTTTAGGATAATTTAAAAAACATTAGAGTACAGTAAGAATAAGTGCATCAATGAGTGCTATTTTTAACAGTTACTTGTCAGTTTAAGACGGCTGGTGAGTGCTAGGATCAGCAAGACTTGTTATAAGTGTTGCTATGAGAGGAGATGTTCTCTAAAGAGCTGGGTCTTCAGGAGTTTTTTGAAAATGGAGAGGGATGTCCCTGCCCTTGTAGGAACTGGCAGTGTGTTCCACCAACGAGGAACAACTGATTAGAAAAGTTTGGATTGGCCTGAGCGTACCGGTGGTAGAGCTAGACGTCGTTCGTCTGAGGAGCGCAGCGGTCTGGAGATAGCGTATGTCTGTATGAGGGCATTCAAGTAGGTGGGAGCAGAACCGGAGACTACTTTGTAGGCAAGCGTTAGAGCCTTGAATTTGATGCGGGTCACCATAGGTAGCCAGTGTAGCTGGATGAGCAGCGGGGTAACATGTGCCCTTTTGGCAGGGTGAGATTTGTAGGGGGGGATGGTGAGGATTTCCCCCTCTCTGGTTTTCCTATCCCTACCTCTGCTAAATTTTAACATTTATCCCCCTCTGACCCTCATATTGATTAATGCTACTTCATATACAGTAAGTAAAGCGCTGCAACGTGAGAACAGTCTAGTAGGCTAGCCTACATAATAATCTGACATCAGAAACGCACCTTCACCGTCAGCACTGATGCTGCTGACACAGTGGCAGCGTGATAACTTAATTTGGCCTTGATCGTGCAGGACATTTCAGAATGTCGAGTGTGTAATCCATCATAAATGCCTATGTTCAATGAAAAAGTTAGCTGGACAAATGAAAGAAAACGAGAAGGATTCAGTGATGCATAATAATGTTTTGGAACCTTCAAAATTAGAAAACTGATGCAACTGAGATGGAGGACAACTGCACGTAGAGTAGAACGTAGGCCTATTGTCCGAAGGAACTTACATTAAATGAGGAGATATTTGCTGAATGTCACAAAAAGTGTTACAGAAATTGCTTGGCATCGCTTATTCAATGGCTCTCTACCGAAACACCTGTAGTTTGCGGAGGACGAACGAGAAAGCACTCGTTTGATAAATCAGCCAGTAGTAGACAAATAACTTTTAGAAATAATCTGTACTGCAAAAACGAATGTTGGTGGGTATTTAAACTAACTAGCGGGTGTTTTAACAGCTGCAAGAAATAGAAGCTTCATGGTCTTTATGTTCTGGTTCGTAAATTATTTTCATAAAACTTCAAGTTGCCCTATAACTTTACTCTCCAAACTCTTCACTGCACTGTAGGCAATTAACTGACAGTATGATAGGCTATTTATTTTCTGTAGGCTACAATAAACACATTTATTTTTTCAACTTTTGCAATATTACGCACTTGGCTACTGAACACAAATCAGCAGGAGAGAGAATGCATGTAGCCTACGCAGCGTGTAGCGCAATGTGTAGGCTATTTGGTTACCAACTAACACTGTTAGCCAATTCACTAACTTAAGACTTCAGTGCCATCATATACAATGTTTTTTTACACAACAAATACAGAAAGGATGGACGCAGCAAAAGTAGAGAAGTCATTTCAGATGGGGCAAGAACAAGGTGAATTTGTATGCTTGTCAAAACGTAGTCCTACCCTGCATTCGAGGAGCTGATCATCATACCAAGCACACTCACTGTTTAAAGTTATACACCATGGTAAACTAAAACTAAAATGTTACAAAGGTGGCAAAAATAGTTATTATTAGCCATGACATTACTAGGCTATGAATCGTTCGTTCATTTAAAAAAAAAAAAAATTTGGGGGGGGGTTTACAAACTTATTCAAAATCATCCCCCCCTCTGGTTTTTACACAAATCGCACCCTGCCTTTTGGGTTGGTTGTAGACCAGGCGCGCCGCCACGTTCTGGATCATCTGAAGGGGTATCACTGCGCAGGCTGGGAGACCTGTCAGGAGGCCGTTGCAGTAGTCGAGTCGTGAGATGACTATTGCCTGAACCAGAAGTTGGGTAGCATCTTGAGTCAATTAAGTCCTGATTTTCCGTATGTTGTAGAGTGCGAAACGGCACGACCGGCCGAGCAGTTCAGTCTTTGTCATCAGGTGGAAAGGACAGATAGAGCTGTGTTTCGTCTGCATAGCAGTGGTATGAGAAGCCATGCAAACGGATAATCTGTCCCAAGGAGGTGGTGTAGATAGCAAAGAGAAGGGGGCCCAGCACTGAGCCCTGGGGGACCCCTGTGGTGAGAGATGGTGAGGTGCAGATAGCTGACCAAGCCATGATACGTTAAACGAGCGTCCTGTGAGGTAGGATTCAAACCAGGAGAGAGCAGAACCGGAGATTCCCATGTTAGCGAGTATAAAGAGAAGGATGCGGTGATTAACCGTGTCAAAGGCAGCCGATAAGTCAAGCAGAATGAGTACTGATGACCGAGCGGTCGCCCTGGCTTCTTTTAAGGCTTCTGTTACAGACAGCAGAGCCGTCTCGGTAGAGTGGCCGCTTTTGAACCCAGACTGATTTGGATCCAGAAGGTTGTTCTGTGAAAGGAAGTCAGAGACCTGTTTGGAGACTGCTCGTTCAATGCCTTTGGATAGGAAAGGCAGGAGTGAGACAGGGCGGTAGTTCTCGACTTGAGCAGGGTTGAGAAGTACAGTAGAACTATTGTAATTATATTTTACATTAGTAAAACAGTCATCTGATGTGCATGTTCACACTTTTAACACTGACTGCTTTGAAGTGCATGTATAACAATATCGCATAACAATAATAATTGTGATAATGATAATTTGATGGGGGCTCTCTATAGAAAGGCTGCTCTATACTACATACATTCACAAATATGAAATGCCAGCCACAAGAAGATGGACAGGTTTTGCCATTTAAAATACAGACCTCACTTTACAGTCTTGATTCTGTGGTTGATGGAGCATTTCTCCTCCACAGTCCTGAAGCTCACTGTCACTGATGTCCAGCTCTCTTAAGTGGGAGTTTGCCCACTGAAGAGCCAAGGCCAAAAATCTTCCTTTCAGTTTACAGCCAACAAGTCTGTGAGAAGATAAACATTTGTCACAGAGAATCACAAAGAGTGCAATGAGAGACAAATCAAGAGGGAAACACATGTTTTATTAATGTCTGTTTAATACACTCTACAGTTATACTCTACAGTTACCCATTTTCACTGACAAAATGTCAAAACCTGTCCATGATTTTTCAATGACCTTGAAAGAAATGTCCATGACTTTTCAAAGGCCTATGAGTACAATGAGTGTTTACTTTACGCCACGTGTGACTTAAACAAGAATGGAAAAAAAGTGCTTTGTATATTATATTAAATCATATTATATCATATCATATTATATTATATAGTATATTATAGTATTTGTTTATTTTCGTTGTTTTTTTTTTAGGCTATTGATTGCATTGACATTATTGTTTATTATTGCTATTGCTATTGTAGTCTCACCAACTCTTTAAAACTCTTCACTGTTAATTTAACTATTGTAAGCCTATTGTTTTATTTGTAAGTCACTTTGGATAAAGGCATCTGCCATATCCCATAACCATAGCCATAACCATCTATGAAGGAAGCGATTGAATTCTGTAACATGATGTGTGATCTCCAACCTCCATCCCTGGCAGAGTTTCTCCTAGAAAATTTCCCAGCAGCAGTGACGCGGTGCTTAGACGGAGAAAGACCGACCCCCCCAGCCCCAATGCTATTCCCACCGTTCGCTCTTGTGGATATTTTCCTGTTATTGGGTCAATGACGTGACGCTAGTGGGTTAGATACATTTAAAATTGTTGAAATTTGAAAATAATTTGACAAAAAACATAATTTTCATCAAATCCTAATCTTAAAGTTTTGGATATTTTGAGAGAGTATTAACTGAATTTGGGTAAAAATGTCAATACGGTGTAACCACAAAAACATGAACCAAACAATTACACTTGCTGGTAACACTCCATAATAAGGTGCCATAATAAATAGCAAACTAGTAATTACCTAACCCTTTGTTAATATTTGTTAATTGTTACTAACATATCTATTTGGCACAAGTTAATAGTTTTTTAATCATTAATTAAATATTAGTTGTTTGCATAAAATCTGTATGTTAATGTTTTAGCAAATCTATTAACTAATATTGTATTAATATGTGTTAATAGTTAACTAAATGTTTTTTTGGCACTAATTAAGTTATTTCTTGCATCATTTAAATGTTAAATGTTTATTTGCAAACTATATGTTAATAGAAAAGTTAATGACTTATTATTATTTAACTAATTGTTATTAAACTGTGCTTCTGCTTATCCCAATATGAACCGCTCTCCATAGGACCCTTACAATAGATAGATAGATACTTTATTGATCCCCAAGGGGAAATTCAAGAAAAAAACACGGAGCTACCTTGACATGCTGCCACTGTTGTCGGCGCCGGAACCGCTTGCAATAAAGTTGGTTAAGCTTAATTAATATATTAGTAGTACTGTATATAGCTATAAGCGTGGGGACCCTTATAATAAAGTTGGTTAAGCTTAATTAATATATTAGTAATATATAACTATCAGTATGGGGGACCCTTATAATAAAGTTGGTTAAGCTTTATTATTAGTAACATATAACTAGTCAGACGGTGAAGGGACTGAGACCAAAACTGGCTTATCACATTTATTCCTTTAGGAAAAGTTAAAACAAAACAACAAGTAGGCTAGTTGAATGGGCTATATTACATGCATCATTCCTATACCATCACTGTCAGCCCTACTAGCAAGGGAGACATGCGACATGGAATGTTCAGGTGCACAGAACAATCAGTTTATTAATATTCTGATACTCACTAAACACTCACAGACGTAGACCATACGGAGGTAATGCATAAACATAATGCTAAACTAAATGTACATTCATTTCCTGCTAGACTGAATTGCACTTTCCATGCACACTAAGCTAAACTACACTGAATGCATGGAAAGTTGCTAGCGGAGTTTACAGCTAGTCACGTTAGACTCAGTGTGTATGAACTCGTGGTCATAATGAAAACATTAATAAACGTTCTCTAAGTTGCTAGAATTGCACCCAAATCTTAACAATACATGTAAAGTAACATAATACAGGTGGTATATCAAAGTGTTCAACTTAAACAACATTTTACAGTTACAAAATTAAAACAAAGTGGGGAGAGCTTTATACAGTCAACCTACGCAATGCAAAGCATACCGCTTCTGATCAGCTATGGCACCAATACAAGGACAAAACGCAGCAGAGCTGCAGTATAGCGTTTCTCCAAAGGGGGCTCCAAAACACCAATCTCAATAAAGCTGCTTAATTACGACGAAAATCACATACAAACACTAAACTACATTTCTAACTCTGTTACACCCCCCTCCCCTGAATTTCACAAAATTCAAGCAGCAACCAAATAGTACTTCCAAAGGCAAAGAATACACTACTTTCAAACACTAGACAGAGAGTCACCAATTACAGGACAGCCAACCAAGGTATCCAATAAGGATGAAGTGGAAGAAGAAGAGCGCAAACTCTCACACAACCAACCACTGGCAGTAGGGTGCCTTATACACCCCACAAGACCATAAAAGCCATTAAAGCCATAAATTCCATAAATTATCCACATAGCTAATCAGAAAAGCTAGATAAATAATAATATGTCATTAACTTTTATATTAGCATATAGTTTGTAAAAACATTTAACATTTAAATGATGTAAGAAATAACTGTTAATTAGTGCCAAAAATATATTTAGTTAACTATTAACATATATTAATACAATATTAGTTAATAGATTTGTTAAAACATTAACATACAGATTTTATGCAAATAACTAATATTTAATTAATGATGAAAAAACTATTAACTTGTGCCAAATAGATATTTTAGTAACAATTAACAAATATTAACAAAGGGTTAGGTAATTACTAGTTTGCTATTTATTATGGCACCTTATTATGGAGTGTTACCCAAATTGTGAAATTCTCTCCAAAATCCCCTCTAAAATAATCTGGCATGACCTTGCACAAGAACTTTTCTATATTTAATACAAGTAATGAAACCCCATTGTTCTGAATGTTTGAATTAATATTGGGAATCATGTCTGTCACATCAACCACTTAAAAAGTAGCTTTAAAAGGGTTTAATTAGATTGTAATTTAAGCAAGTTTAAATTTAAGTTTTTCATTTAAACTTCCATAATTCATTTTTAATATTTTATTATGATATATGTAAATAATATGTTTAGATTATAAATAAATAATATAATACATTTATTGTAAATAAAGTGTACTTCTTTTCTCCCAATAGATGCCACTTTCAACCAAGGAAAACGTGTCTCACCACAGAGCGCAAGTGAACTCAATCCTGCTATTGGTTGTTTGTTAAGAAATGATCATACCCACTCTTTCACTCACTCTTATTCTCTCTCACACACTCTGGGCTCTATTTTAGTGATCTAAAACGCAAGGTCACTAGCAAATAGCATAAATACATTTAGGGGTTTGTCCAGTCCACATTCGGGGTGATTTTGCTATCAAACGTCAGGCGCCTGGCGCAAAAAGGCGGCTCTTATGTTTCTTAATCAGTCATGGGTGTGGTTTGGGCGTAACATCCTTAAACCAATGAAAATGACATCTGTCATTCCCTTTAACAGCAAGCAGCGCAACTTCAAGCAGTGCATCAGTATTTTGATAGTCAGCAGCGCATTTGAAGAAATCTGCTTGCACAGAAGACCGTATGGAACAGGTATTCCACTAAACCAGGGGTCGGCAACCCGCGACTCCGGAGCCGCATGCGGCTCTTTGATCCCTCTGATGCGGCTCAGCTTTTGAAAATAACAATGAGTAGGCCTATTTAATTAAAATGTATTTATTAAATTATTAAATTATTCAATATTTATTATAAATAGTAATTTATATAACTTCCCATCTCACTTGACTCCGTAACCGTAGCCTGCACAATATTGTTACATTTGCGGTTCGTTGCCATGTCAATATCAAACAAAATCACTGATTGCCCTCCATTTCAGTCAACGAGAACACTTGTCTTTAATTGTTATTGTTGATGTGCGCGCTTGCTGTAGGCTAGATAAGGAAAATGTCAAAAAGGAAACGTCAGCGACCACAGCTTGCGAGCGCGAACTAAGCGGACTGAAATGGGAAAGTTTCCATCCGAAGATTCTAAAAAAACATGAAATGAACGGGCAATTCCATAACGCCAACACAATGCCATGGTAGGCTATTTAGTTGGCGTTATGGATATATGACAGTTTTGCGTGGAGTTGCCCTTAAATGATGACGGCCTCAATTCTTGCATGAAACTTCACCTCACTGAATATGAGCCAGCCAGACTCCAAGGCCATCACCAAATCTAATCTCTGGTAGGCCTAATGTTCAATTTCGCCAATGACATGTCAATGAAAATTGAGTGTTGTGTTGTGAACTATGATGTTACTTTGCATACCAAAGGACAAAACAGTTCTACACAGTTAATTACTTTCACTATTGACAATGGGTTACCATCGAAAACATAGCCTGAAAAAAGCAACACTTACCCCAATAATGTTCGAATGACTGAATAAAAAACCTAAGGACATTTATCCTGCAGAGGAATTGCTGGTTACATCTTGTGATGTAAGCAGCGTCTTCATATGCGCCTTTCGCTATAGACCAGGTTTTACTTGGTCAGTGGCGTAATGCTTTTTAGATGGTGTAAGATAGCGATTTCTAGATCATGTGCCAGACCACACCTTATGTTGGTAATTTCCACACCTAACCCCTGGGCGCATTGTTTAATAAAAGTGAAGTGTAAGATAGAAAAAGCTTTGCGCCTGGGTAATAATACGCTTTGCGATGGTTTTTGTGTTGCAAAAATAGGGCCTCACCTCTCACTCTCTTTGAAAACAATGGGTATAGACTGAAATTGTATGAGAACTGAACTGAAATCAAATATAACACAAGTTAATCCTGTTTGTTCATTGATGTTATGAAATTATTTTTTATATGGAATATGATGAATGACATGAATATATATTAAAATATCCAATTCAGTTTACCTATTTCTTGTCCTATTGCTGTAGACGTTTATGGTCAGTTTGTGTAACCGATTTATGTCAATTGGTGTAACCAGTATTTTGTCTAAAAGACTAATATTGTACAAAAAAGTTAATATGGATAATGATTTTAATTTCATGAGAGCAATTGCATGAACTCTAGGAGGTGTGAAATATTAGATATTTGTCATTTTTTGTGGTTACACCATTTGACAATTTAACAGGCTGTCAGTTCTATCTTTTGTTAAAAATAGTATAAACGTCATATTGAATAATATGAATACAACAGAAATACAAAGTATACAATTTAACAAACCTCAGGCCAGATATACATACCACCATGGACAAACCGCAGAATACCGAACGCTAACGTGGCAGCTGAACAGTCATACGTGGCATTTATCAAACTTTAATTTCATCGGGTAGACTAATCTGCGCCTTTCTCCGCCCCCTAGGCCTACTGCAATTTATGAATGTCCACAACTGAACGCCATAGCCTACATACAAGCGCAGTTGAATGAAGTTGTATTGATGCAATGATGACAACATTAAAAAGAATCAAACGTTTAGCGATCATGAAATAATACATGATAAGATGTCAACAAGCAGGGAGATAATGAAGATCAGTAGTTCTACTCAAACTACTTGTGCACGTACTGTAGGGCAGGCTATGGAAGATTGGTCAAATCCATAGACAGTAAAAGATATGGACAGAGTCATCACATAGACGTCAATCGAGGCGGGTGAAGCAAATTTCAACCGTTTCCTGTTGGTCGACGAGGCTTTCTGCACAGGCTCAGGGGACGTAAATGTAACGTAGGCACGTAGTCTGACTTGTGTAACTCTTGTGATAGCTGCACCGAGAGATTGGGTATGTAGCCACTTACTTCGTTACCACCATGTCTACATTGCTGTTCTAAATGTCCTAGTTGTTCGTAGATAAATGTGATTAAATATAAACAGCACTCGCCACATTCATAGCCTAGGCTACTGTCAATCCATCAAAACTTCGCTGAAATGTTGTGCTCCGATGCTTTCGTTCTTATCCAGAGAATACCGTTATTTTGCTCCTGTGCGACGCTTTCACCCGCTCTGGCTGTACGCTTATTACGTCACTTTAGCATTGATTTCGGAAAAAAGTTTGTTATTCAGTCTGTAAGTCAGTTTCGAGGTTATGACGCCAATCACACAATGTTGTATTACTCCGGAAATAGAAAAAGTTCATATAAAGGCTTAAAACGCTTCAGCTGTAACGTTATTTGATGTCAAAGTGGTGCCAAAATTAAATGGGCTTCAATGGGGATGGCTAGGTGAACTGGTCTACTATTTAGCCTCAGATCCGCCATAGTGTCTACGCTCTCCGAACGTTCGCCTGCCCCCTTGGTCAAATCTAGCAAGTAGAAAAGTTTAAGTGGATGACGTGAAAGTAAGACATTCGAAAGGCCAACGAAAGTTAAGGTTGCTTTTGATATAGTAGGCTACAAAGACGCTGGTGTCACAAAAACACTGGTGTCAGTAAATAACGATTCTGTTGTCTTTGAAAGGTTCTCTTATTGACGCATTTAACCGCAATTTGGTTTAACACCTGCTTTTAGAAGGCGGAATATTTAGGCGCAGAATAGATGCGCATTCACAGGCAGTATTCACCCCTTGCATGTGACGTCACGTTTTGTTCGCGCCACAGCAAAATAGCCTAGTGGACGGCAAGAACATGGATCAAATCAATGGGTTGTAATGGGACATATCGCACAGCTAGGAGATTATTTAACCGTAGTAATGGCCTTCCACGACTGCTGGCTTATTGTTTGGAATACAACAACATCCCATGTTCTTGCATAGATATATTTTGTTTTGTTTTCTTTGTGTTTTGGGAGTATTTCAACCACAATTGCATACTTATCTCGTCAGTGTATGAAGCACAGCAGCGATTGCTATAGCAACCATAGACTCTGAACAGGACGGCAGACTACAAGCACTTAGGCAAAGTCTATGGCAAGATCTGAATGTGAACAGTTAATACCGTTCAAGGTTTTTTATTTCCTATTTCTTTCAATTCTTTAACTTAAGACATGTAAGAAGTAAGTTTATTCGCTGGGCAACGTACAAACTGACGAGTTACATTAACCCTAGCACTATGAGCTACGATAAGGTGACCAGATTTCTGAGACAAAATCCGGGGACATTTTCAGTTGAGAAGCGTAAAACGTGTAATGTTTTAATCATTGTAAACTTAAAACGGGGACACTGTCCCAGGGGCATCACTAGACTAGATCTCCACAAGCCCCCCTAGGGGGGTTTGGGGACATGCTCCCCCGTGAGAAAATTTGGTATATTTTATTGTTTAAATGCATCAATCTGGTACACATTGAAAAGAAATTCAGAGGTTAGACTTCATTATTCTTATCTATGGATGGAAATATTTGTGCTGTAGCCTAAACTTGCACTTCAGAATTTTAACCATGCACACACAGTTGGAATAGTTATAATATTGCAATAAGTTATGCATAGCATATTTTCTTCACAGTTTCATTGTTCAGAAATGGTCCAAAATAGTATTGGCTACATAGCACTCCATGAAATGATATCATAGTGGCAGTGCTGTTCAGACAGTTAATCTAGCTAGTTATCTTGGTCATTGTAATGCCCATCTTCTTTTTTTCAAGACATTCTGTGCTTTACCCATATCTGAGAATGTATGATGTGATAATATTTGTCTTATGTAGCCTAATAGGGCCTATGTCTTGTCAGTCTCAGACAAAATAACTCACGTCTCATGCTTTTTTTTCTTTATATTTTTGTCTTAATGTCACTAGGAAGCATGCCAGTAGAAATATAGGCTATATTCATATTTTTAGGGGATTGTCTGGAATCTGGCAATATGAGAACCATTATGGTGGGATAGGCCTACTCTGGCTAAACAATTTACAAAAATGTTTGTACTGACATAAATCGTTGAGTATAGGCCTACATTATAATTTTGGCCCAAAGTTGTAGACCATGTAGAAACTTGTTGCAATTTCCCTACCGATGCTAGTTGTCACATAAATTCATTGTTAATTTTCTCGCAAACCATTTATCACAGCAATTTGGCGCGAATATCATTCAAAAAAGCTTAGATTCCGGCCGTTCACGTGATATCTGCGTATGATATGCTATCTGTGTGACGGGTTCTCCGCAATTTTAGTTTAACCTGGACTTGAGCAGCTGGCACGTTCGTGATGAATAGTTTAATAATTCCTCCGCACAAGTGGTTTCATTTCAAAGATTCTACCACGCTGCTATTCCACCAATCGAAATAGCCTACCAGAAATATGGGCATTCTAGAACATCTTGGAGGTCTGAGCTGAGCGCTTGCTTTGACTGGGTTGAGCCTGTGCGTGAAGGGTGCGCAACTGTACGTTTGGTCAGTGTTTTCTTTCTTTCTTTTATTCCAATTTCGGGTCTGTCAGTCACAGTGAAAACCGGGGACTTTTCCGGGGACAACTCCAGCCGGGGACAGGTCACCGAAATCGGGGACTGTCCCCGGAAACCGGGGACGTCTGGTCACCCTAAGCTACGATAAACGTTATCTAGAATAGCTATAGCTTCTAAGTGTGGCAGCTAAGTTATTATTTAATGTTCTGATATGACATTCTTAACGTTTTGACTATGTTACAACTGATAAAAGCAAGACAAATAAAGTAACCAAATCGCTTTGCAATATTTTAGTCCAGAAATACTTATGGGTGTTCATTTACCATAATGTTAATTACAGTAGCCTAACGTTACGACCTAACATTATCTCCCCTTGCTGTTACCACCAGCTTTAATAACTTTACATTTGCGATCATGACCAGGGGCGGACTGGGACCAAAAATCGGCCCTGGTATATTTGGCCCAAGCGGCCCTCAAATCGGTCGGGCACACCTAATTAAATACAAAATCTTTGCATTACCCTTAAATATGCATTATTTTCAACTGTCATGGAGCACTGAAAGTGATAGGCCTCACTGGCTATCACTCTCACTGATCAGAGGTAGCCATGGAGTACATGATCTCCATATTCAAGTAGCCTAGGCTATACAAGCAATTATTAAAGAAGAGTTTCTGCTTGAATTCAAAGTATCATTTCAAATTATTCAATAGGCTACATTTAAACTATACAATGCTCAACTAACAGCAGCACCAAACAGTTACTGAATTTGCCTATGTGTAAAGAGCTAAATTACCTAGATTGTAGTAGACGTTAATCACTGTAAGACAACTGAAACAACACAAAATAAATAGGGGTGTTGCTGGAAATATTCAATTCCTGTAGGCTATACTACATTGCTGGTACATTTTGGAACATTATAGCTACATTAACTAATTATCTTTAATGTCTTCCAGTAGCCTATCGTATAGGTTACCGTATATTAGTTGGCTTGTGCATGATATGACTTGATGTTTTGTAGCCTACATTTCCGTCAGTCTACAATCTTTTAGCCCATCTTTACCATGATAATTAACCCTTCCAAGATAGAACCCTTTCGACGCTCTACTTTGAGAGACCAACCACCACTCATGCCATCGATGTTTAATTTTGGGCGTCTGACGGAAACTGATCAATCTGACCAACAATTAACATCGATTTGACACTCTTTTGCTGTCCGGGGTTGCAAATCATTCATTTAGAACATTTAAGTTACGCTGTTTGTTATTATAATCACAGCACGGCCTTAGGTTATCATAACCACATTATTACATTATCGCAATTAATAAGTAATCATAATCATCATCATCAGCATGGCATGTCACACATAGCCTGCTCCACCACTGAGTTCTTATAATGTAGGCCTAGCCGCAAGGCTCCACCACCTGCTCACTGTCCCTCTGTATACTTGCTTACATCCTCGTTCAAACTCAACGAACTTCAACATGTTGCTGACATTTGCTAGCCTACTTGCAATATTGTATTATTGATTTTTCATTGGTGTTACTTTTGCACTATTGTCACTATCCGCCGCAATTTCGTGTAGGCAACTTCGATTAACTTCTGATGGCTCACAAAATCCTGGCTCTGGGCCAAAATGCGAGGGGTGGGCCTGATGTGAGCTGTTATTGGATCAGTCAAGTGTCAATATGGAAATGTAACCAATGGGCCACTGATTGTCCTTCCTTTGGGCCGATCGTTGGCCAAAATGATTAAATTATATAGCCTATTCTATCGGCCCAAAAGGTGCGTCGGCCCACCGGGAAAATGCCCGGTATGCCAGATGGCCAGTCCGCCCATAATCATGACCCATTTCATCTAACAACACCATTGGCATCTTTCTTTGACTATCAGACCCCAAACAGCAATACATTGAACTACAAAGATGTTATAGTAATGGTGTTCAGTTCATCATAATCATTATGACATAATGTAATTTGCCGTCCGTCTCCTATCTTTTTGCCGTCCAGCATGGAGCCGTCACGTGACTTAAGTCACGTGCCTGCAAGGGGTGAATACCGCGGAATACATAATTATGCGCTCTTTACGCTTCCCCTCTCATCTCTTTACGGTAAACTCCCACTTTCCTCTTTGACCTCCCATGAATGCATATGCATGACACGGAAAAGTGCAATTAGCCATTTTCAGCTCCCGCGACAGGCAGTTTGCGCTTTTACCTCAGTGCGGCCTGTTTGTACATACCTCGCCATTTTTTTATGCGCACTTTGCGAAACAAATACGCCTGAAGTGGGCGTAAAAGTGTTCTACATCTGGCCCTATCCTACTGCATGTCTTGATTTCCGAATATGTGAATGTGTACTGACCTCAGTTTCTCCAGGTGGCAGTTTGGGATTCTAAGACCAGAGAGCAGCTTCTCTTCTGATGTTTGCAGATCACAGCCACTCATGTCCAACTCACTCAGTTTAGAAATATATGACTGCAGAACTGAGACCACAACCTCAGAGGAGCTGTATTTGAGTCTACAGCTGATAAGTCTACAGCAAAAGAGGAAAACACTATGAGCAACATGTCCTAAATTGTACTTACCTATTTACTAAAAAGAGTGGACTCTTTAGTAAAATGAGCACACTATGTACTAGAAAGAGGGCACAATTCAGTAAAACGAGCGCATATTCTCTTGATATACAAAAAACATTATTGCAGTGACATCTCTTGGTGGGTGTCATTGCAAGATATTATATGTATTGATAAAACATACACTCATTTTACTAAATTGTGATCATTTCACTAGATTGTGCACATAATTTTGTGTATTGTGCGATTGTTTACTACATAGTCTGCTCGTTTTAGTAAATTGTGCTCGTTTTACAAAAAAAGTGGACTCATTTTAGTGAATTGTTCGCTGATTTTACTAAATTGTGCACTCATTTAATAAACATTAAAATGAGAACAAGATGTAGTAAAAAAAAGCACAATTTAGCAAATTACCTACAATTTAGTGAAATAAACACACTGTTTAGTAAAACAAGTACAATTTTATAAATTGAGCTCACAATCTAGGAAAATGTGATCACAATTTAAGAAAATGAGCACAAACTTTAGTAAAATGAGTCCACATTCCTTCATATACACAAACAAATATTTTGCAATACCTCCGGTGTTCCGCATTGGAACATATACTGGTAATTAAAAAAAACCTGTTCAACAATTTAGTTGACAAGACTGTGTGACTGCAAAAACTATGCAAAATGTGTGTGTGTGTGTGTGTGTGTGTGTGTGTGTGTTTGTGTGTGTGTGTGTGTGTGTGTGTGCGTGTGCATGTGTGTATTGAAAACTGCTAAACATTTAGAACTAGCACCATACTGTAGGTCTATTATGTGGATGCAATCCAGAAGCACACATTTAAGTCCCGATGTTCTCTTATGAGGACATGAAAGTAAAAAGCTTACTGAAGTGTTACAATAAAAAATAAATGTGAAAAATGCATGCCATATCATACTATGTTATACTCTACCATGACAACAGTTGTCATGTCCCCGCTGATAAAACATGTAGGTTGATATCGACCGACTCAACCCATCTTGTTTTTTTTCCCCCAATACAGTATTATATGTTTTCATTACCACTAACTGATACAAATAACTGTCATGAAACAGAAATGTATTCAGAATATTGAAGTAGAAAGTCCTGCAAAGCCTAAATTTGATGTCCTCATAAGAGGATGCAGGGTCTCAGGAGGATATGAAATGACAAATAAAGGTGTTAGCTGTTTATGAAATAAAACAGAAAGCACCAGCAACTATGCACTGTGCAAAAATACAGAAATGTATGGACAGTTTTTGCTGTATAAAATACAGACCTCACTTCAGAGTCTTGATTTGCTGATTGATGGGGCAGTTCTCCTCCACAGTCCAGAAGCTCACTGTCACTCATGTCCAGCTCTCTTAGGTGTGAGTTTGCCCACTGAAGAGTCAAGGCCAAAAATATTCCTCTCAGTTTACAGCCAACAAGTCTGTAATAACATCAACCATATAACAGAGAATCATCAATACGGAAATCAGAGACTAATTACAGTTTTTCTCGATCGTTTTGATACCTGTGTCAACTCTGACATCACATTCTCAAAACAGTTAACACCCGTGTCTGAACAAAAGCACTCTGGACAAAATTACACATTTTTCTTGCAAAAGGCTGTTACTCTCTCAAAACACTTAAAACATGCAGCAAAAGCAAATCTTGCCTTCAAACACTACAATTTGTTGCCAATTCAAAAACACTCTTCAATCAATCATTACACACTGGACAACAAAATGCAAAATCTAGTTCTCAAAATGAGCATTTTTGCTATGTCTGTTCCATTACTTTCTAATGTTTCTGGTATCAAAACGTACTGAAAAAAACATAATTTATTCATTCCTCCCAAGATGTAACTGTCATTGACATGTAAGACATACAGTAAACACCTAGCAAGATACAGTAAATTTCATTGAACTACAACGTGTCATTTTTCATCGAAATAGACCTACAGTAAACACCTTTTGTACTGTTTTCTCCACCAAATAGGCAATACAGCACTTTGTCTAAATGTGCATTAGATCCATACTTGCAAATAGCAACACAGAACAGACATTTCTTATGTATAATGAATGATTGCTGATTGAAGAATTGTGCAAAGGAGTTTCACACAGGTGTATCAGAGATTCAGACTTATGCATGGAATCTATACCACCTGTGAAAATGTGTTTTCCTTTTGTTTAGCACGGGAAAACCAATAGAGTTTGGGGCTTTTGAATGACACTAGTGTTAACTGTTTTGCAAAAGGGTGTGAGAAATGTGTAAACCCAATGAAAATGTGTGAACACATTCGCAAGAGATGACTTCTGCTGTGCAAAGAAAGTAGTCATGAAGACCAAGTGGATTCCAGTTTACTTAAGCAGGTAAAAGCAATCGAGAAAAACTGTAAGAGTGAAACACAGGTTTTTGTTATTGTCTGGTTAATACACTCTACAGTTAACTGAGATCTAGATCTGGGACACATCAGGAAGGAGTTTATACTGACAGGTCTTTTGACCAACTCTCTCACATCAATAAGGGCACAAGAATAAAAGCCAAAGTTTCTCAAATTCACGTCTTGATTCTAGAAGCAAACTAGATGTATAGCACAAAATATGACTGCCGCCCAGTCCCAGCACATTTTTTCCACAAAAATAAGTCACGCTTGTCAAATTGTGCTCCTTTCCTACTTTGTTCCTTTTTTGTGTGTTTGTAATTGCGTGTGTGCAGAGTTTTAGTTGAGTGTGTGGTTGTTTTTGTGTACATGTGTTTTGTGTGGGGTTTTAATTTAGGGTAGGTGTGTTTATATTTGTGGGTGCATGTGTGTGTGTGTGTGTGTGTGTGTGTGTGTGTGTGTGTGTGTGTGTGTGTGTGTGTGTGTGTGTACATAAACAAAGCAAATCAGGGAACCACTTACCCTTTGCGATAAGTGCCATGGGATCTTTAACAACCATGGTGAGTCAGGACCTCAATTTAACATTCATGCAAAGGAAAACATCTCCAGCTTCAGGGGTGGATTACTTCACGGGCCTACCAAGGGGTCAGGGGGCCCTGAAGCCCAAGCCATTGCATGGAATCACTGCCTCAATATCAACACATCAGGATGTAGGCTAAGAATCTGATTGAATTAAAGTATTGACCATCCTCAAAATGCACCAGAATACAGGAAATCACATCAAACAAATTAAAAATTTGTCACACACACATATGCGACAATTAGTGTGGGGGGGGGCTTAATACATCTGGGCCCAGTGGCCCGAAAGTTCATAATCTGTCCATGTCCTGCAGTACACTGTCCCTGTCACTGCAATAGGACATTGGGATTGATATTTGTTTGGTGGCTTTTGGCCACAGGGAAGAGTGCCACCTACTGGTCAGCCACCAACACCACTTCCAGCAGGAACCTACTCTTCCAAGGAGGTTTCTTATCCAAGTACTAACTAAACCTGCTTAGCTTCAGTAATTTAGCAGTCAGGGTGTCTGCTGGTCTGGCTGCTGACTAAAAACAAAAAGGTGAAAGGCATATATTCTAACCGTCTCACTGAAATGCATAATGCATACTCAATTCTCACTGGTATCTGCTAGACATCAAGTACCAAAACATGATTAGTTCATAGATTTCACATGTAAAATACATTTTATACAACCCCACCCCCATCTTGCCTGTTCATAATTCTGAGAAATTCTTGAATTGTGTGCATGTGTGCGTGTACGTGTTTATGTTTGTGTGTGTGTGTGTGTGGTGTGTGTGCGTGTGCATGTGCTTGTGGGTGGACCAGTGTGTGTGCATGTGCATGCATGCGTACATATGTCTTCTGTGTGTATGTGTCATACGTATGATTACTGTGAATGCATGTGTGCAGGGGCGTAGCAGAAGATCCTGGGCCCCTACACAGGCTGATGGGCCCTCATGTTCTGCTCTTTCAATGTCTCTGTTTGTTTTAGCACTAATGGTTGTGGAGATATGCCGTTTACCACCATGGATTTAGTTTAGTTTTTTCTAGTTTGTGCTCACTTTTCTTTGAAAAGAAGTCAGTTACCAATTGTTTCCCCTCATTTTGTTTTCTCTCCTTCTCCTGTCTTTCTTTTTTGGTAGCCTGATTGGCCTTCTTTGAGAAAGATTTCTACAACAGAAGTTTGTGCTCCAGGAGATGCTCAACATAAACAAAATGTGTGCAGATGGACTAAACCATTTGGCGCAATAAGAAGGGGTGGCTGACACCTTACAGTAGATAGTCTTTTTTGTATACAAAATGTAGTCAGTCAATCAACCAAGTTATTCAGCCAATACACTAACTGTACATTTAATCTAACATGCATTATGAAATTTAATTAGGAAATGAAAATATCCAAGTAAGATAAAATATATTCCAGACTTGTCAAGGGCGCTCTCTCCCCTTAGGCCCCTATAATCAGTAGTGGTTTTACCCCCAGTCTGACGCCCCTGCATCTGTGTGTGTGAATATCTGTTTATGCACATGTGTGCATATGGAATGGGTTAACATGACCCCTGGAGGCAAACATACGCAAAAATTGGTCATCCTAGGCCCTACGGTTCTCAAGATATTCACAGAAAACTCTGTTGGTGTACGGTCACTAAATGTACACATAAATTAATTTATTGTATTTGTGAACGAAAGTTCACGAAACTTAGCATGCATTCAGAGGGTGTCATAATGATCCTACACATTCAATTTCGTGCAGTTTTGACTATGTCAGCCAGAGATATTGTGATTACAACACCTAATTTTTTGCTTTTTAATTTTTAACTAGGTGGCGCTATACATGAAATGAGTGGTAATGGGATGGGTTGACATGGCCCCTTAAGACCAGCATACAAAAAAAGGTGGTCATCCTAGGTCCTACGGTTTTCGAGATATTCACAGAAAACTGTGTCCGCCCTACCCTCCTTTTGGGGGGTCCAGTCCAGCAGGGGGCTACAGATCAAAACGAAAAAGAATGGTTCCATGCCATCCTTGTGGGGCTACATGCCCACCAAGTTTCGTGTACCCCGGTCTTTCAGTGTCCCGGGAATCCTTGACGGAAAATTGGCCATGCGGAAAAAAAAATGACTAAACCTATATGACCGCCGCTTCGCTGCGCGGCGGTCATACTAACGGTGACAATCTTCTATGTTCAACATGTGAATGTGTAGATAAGGCCTCTGTGTCTTTCACAGTATTACTGACCTCAGTTTCTCCAGGTGGCAGTTTGGGTTTCTAAGACCAGAGAGCAGCTTCTCTTCTGAAGTTTGCAGATCACAACCACTCATGTCCAACTCTCTCAGTTGAGAAATATATGACTGCAGAACTGAGACCACAACCTCAGAGGAGCTGTATTTGAGTCTACAGCTGATAAGTCTGCAGCAAAAGAGGAAAACATTATGAGCAACATGTCCTCTATACCCCTTACATTCCCATATATGCAATGACAAATAAAGGTGTTAGCTGTTAATTACATTAAACAGAAATACCAGCCTCTGTGCACTGTGCAGAATACAGACCTGACTTTACAGTGATGATTCATTGGTTGATGGAGTAGTTCTCCTCCACAGTCCTCAAGCTCACTGCCACTCATGTCCAGCTCTCTTAAGTGGGGGTTTGCCCTTTGGTGAGCCAAGGCCAGAAATCTTCCCCTCAGTTTACATCCAACAAGTCTGTAAGAAAATAAACCATGTAACAGAGAATCATCAATACTGAAATCAGAGAGGAGATATCAATTGAAGTTTAAATCAGTAATGTTGTAATTGTCTGTGTGAAAAGGAGACCTATCCTTTTCCCCTAACTGTGTTGTTTTACACTGTTAAAAGTCAGTACAAACATACACCCACCATACACTCAGTTTCAGTTGTATTGATGTGTATGTGTTTGTCTTGTGTATGTATGTTTTTTGTAATAGGAAAGCTTTTAACAGTACAGTAGAGGGATATTGGTACAGACCGTCACCTCTCTAAAATGTTTTAACCCAGGTCTTGATTGGGTAATTGGTTGGCCTATCTAAGGCTGGCTTATTTCATGTTGGAGATAGGTCTTAAGGAGATGTCCTGTGTGAGAGAGAAGTCTTAAGGAGAAGTCCGGTGTAAGAAGTCTGGTGTAAGAAATCTAAGAGGAGAGTGCATTTTGGATGCGACAACTTGATAAAGATTAATGATAAAGTAAGAAGCTGACCATATAAACAGATATTATCTGAATCAATAACGTACAAACCAAACGGGGAGCGAACCACATTTGAGCACCTAAGGCTACCATGCAAAAAATACCCTTGCTAACCAATAGATAGATCAGGGGTGGGCAAACTGCAGCCCACAGGCCGGATCCGGCCTGCCAAGCACTTTAATCTGGCCTGCCGAGCATTTAATTAGGCTGCTTTTTTTTCTTTTTTTTTTTCCTGCGATAGAGACGACGTTGGTTAGCTTTACTGCAAACAGCTTTTCACTTTTCTTAGAGAACATTTACAATGTCAATGTCAAAACATCATGTTACATTGCAGCATATCTAACTTGAACGTTATGCTACTCCATTTAATTGGGAATGCGTCTGAGCGTTCACGAGAGGGAGAGAGAGCGGCAGGTTCCAGCTGGCTTGTCATTGTTATAGGAAACTTTTAAAAGGAAATCATAAAAGCAACAGTAGTCTCCACTACTGACATTTTCTAAACTGTGAGGGCATAGCCATAGGCACAGCACTAGCCATAGTGGAGCAGAGCTGGCCACTTTGAGTCCCTTTTCTTGTTTGTTGTTTGGTTTTGGATGAACTAGAGTGGTGGACACAGAAATTTTGACGATGGGTCCTGTCTCGGACTTTTTGACTCGTTTAGAATCGCCTTTGACTGATTCAAACTGGCTGGCTACGGGCATGCCAAACATGTCCTTAAAACAACCCTTAATGTTCGTTTTCAAAACTGTGCAACTCACTGAGTGATTAGTGGTGTTCGTTGATGATTAAAAACAAATGTATCTAATATATCTAATTATCTAATAATAGGTAAGGCCTCTGTGCTTTCAGAATATTACTGACCTCAGAGTCTCCAGTTTGCAGTTTGGACTCTGTAGAGCAGAAAGAAGCTTTTCTCCTGACTTCTGCAGGTCATTCTGACTTAGGTCCAGCTCTCTTAAGTGGGTGTTTGCAGACTGCAGAACTGAAGCCACAATCTCACAAGAATTCTCTGTTAGCTTACAGCCAGCAAGTCTGCAAGAGAGGAAAAAGAGTATAAAAATGTAATGTGTCATGTTTAAATCTGCAAGTGGGATAAGAGAGGTAAATAAATATAACTGCCCCATATACAGTATGTTAGGGATAAGAGAAGAGAATGAGTCCCAAATTAGGAATGGACTAGGTAAGATTTCATCAGTTCAAATGCCATTGCTGATTCTGCTTGTGTTGACTCTAATATTGATTCCCTTTATTGATTACAGGTCAATATTTGGGATGTCAATCAAGACAAACACTTGTCCCCTTTCAGTCATCAAAACAAACACAGATCTATGACTTAGATGTATGTATATACAGTATGAACACGCTAAAACTCCTCTAAAGTGAACCGAACTATGACCACCTCAGACAGTTCGCTTTGAAACCTGTGGTGCAGTTTACCTAATCTGCATTATGTACACATAGAGAGCCCTGATACAGACACTTGTAAACATGGGCTACTTGCTTAGCTGTAACCTATGGGTTCTTAATTAATGAATATCTTTTCATCCATGCTGTTTGGCCACTGACAATGTAGAAATCAACGACCTTAGCATGACCTTGCTCAACATGATCTGCATCTATTATTTGCGATGTAGCATCACCATTTTTATGATCTGCATCTATTATACTTCAGGGGCAGGGGCTCGAAGCAGGGGCTCGAAGGCGCAGTCAACAGGTTACGGTTCAATTGACATAATCGATAACACTTGAGGTGGAAAAATCTATGATTTTTATAATCTTCTTTTTATAATCTACTTCTGAAGAATAGCAACTAAGTTATATTTATGACTTTTATGGACATTATTTCTGAGGAACTACCAAAACCAAGGCTGGTTTGGTCACAATCTGGTCTTTGTTTAAATACACAGTGTACATACAGGATAGCTATAAGTGCACTCAGACACCACAGGCCTCTAGCAAGGTCTGCAATATTCTGCAACTGTGAAAGTGAAAGTAAACCTGTTCAGTCAGCCCATTAGTCAGATCTGCTCAAAAATGTAATTGGCTCATACCCCTTTCCTCAAATTTACTTCTACTTTACATCTGGCTGATAGTTCTTCTGTAATCCTGTGTACAGGAAAAACAACACCGAAAATATTCACCTTCATCACAGAAGTGATAAGGGATACTATATTGAAGTAAGGAACTTGAGTATTATACACTGTAAAAAATATTGAGAATGGCACATACATGTAATCATTAGTAGTGTTGCACTGTGCACCGATACTACAAAAGTATTGCAATACCCTGAAATTAAAAATGTCACAATACCTAATTTTATTAGTATCGATACTTTTGAGAATGACAATGTTCTTTTGAAGTAACATGCGTGTGTGCAAGGCATGCTTCTAGCGCCCCCTCCCTTAGCCTGTGACTGTGTGTCTCCTCACACACAAATGGCTGCTAGTTTAAGTGATGCTATGGTAACACATAATAATAGGCTAATATCAAGTTGATTTGCCCACTTGCATCTCTCAAGTTTTTGTTGCTTTCCTCCCTAGGCCTAGTATTTGGGTTTAATGAACCGGTGGCCGGAAAAAAACGTAACATTTTCCAGATTAGGAAATATTCCTTAATTGTGTGTGATCAAATAAAGATGCATAGCCTACAATTGGGGGGTAGTAATGTGAGCGCTCATTCAATGTCTATGCGTCTGAACCTAATCATAAAGACACCTTTCTCAGCAACTTTTCTGTTCAATCAGCATAATTGGCATTACGATCCACCCGACGTTTCCCTTGTCTACCCCGTTAAACTTCAGGCTCTCGTGTTTTGCTGACTGATATTACTCAGCAGATCACCCTAGTTAGATAATCAGAATTACAGTCTCCAGAATTGTAGGTCAGAATGTAAACTGGGCCACAGATGGTAAGCACAATTGCATTAGCTTAAAACTATCTAGTCGAGTATAACCTAAAACTAGCTTAATTAAAATGCCACAGCCCATACTGATTTTTCGTTTTAGAATATAGTATATAAATCATTATGCAAATACTTTTACTTTTAATACTTAAAGTACATTTAAAAGCAGGTACTTTTTACTTTTACTTAAGTAGGGTTGTCATTGTGGTACTTTTACTTTTACTAAAGTAAATATTTCTCTGTGTATTTGTACTTTTACTTAAGTACTGAGTTTCAGTACTTCCTCCACCACTGGTAAAACAGGACACCCTGGTGGCCTGGTTATCCCTTACTTACAATACAGCCCATTGGGCCTAAACAAAACCTACAAAGGTTATTTTAATCAACTAATGTACTGTATTGAAGAGAATATATTTTACACCATAGGCTGAACCATAGAGAACAGTGAAATATATAGGCTATCTATTGTGCACATTTTGCCAACAATGGCATTGTAGAACCATGGATTTGTTTAGTTTATAACATGTTTTATAACTTAAACAAACACAAAGTTATAATTGTGACTACATTATTTAGCCTACTTGATGATAGTTTATGAAGGGCCTCCTGTCCATGCTGGGCCCTTACAATCACCCTAACTTCAAGGAGTTGGAAAAATGGAAAAATGCTTCTGTTATATTTTGAATATGAGATTTTCATGATCATATATCTGATTTCATTCATTATCAGGTTTGAATAATTAACTAACTCAGGGCAACGACATACCCCATAATCAAAAGTAAGGTCTGAGACCTCCAGATAGTGTAAACAGGAAGAAATCTGAGGCCCCATCAGAGTTGAAGTGCACCAGAAAGAGGTACGAGTCCTGTTTGAAATGAACTCGCAATATGAATACAAAATGTCCTTTTTGCTTTGGTCCACTTTTAGAGAAGTTTGGCTCTTTTAAATGGACTAAAAACACCCTAAAGCAGTAATGTTTACACAGTGTACTTTTAACAGTTTGTGTCTGTCAACACAGTCAACAATGTTACTGACCTTAGAGTCTCCAATTTGCAGTTTGGACTCTGAAGAGCAGAGAACAGCTTTTCTCCTGACTTTAGCAAGTCATTCTGACTCAAGTCCAGCTCACTTAATAGGGAATTTGCAGACTGAAGAGCTAAGACCACAATCTTCCAGGACTTCTCTGTAAGCTTACAGTCCGTAAGTCTGCAAGAGAGGCAAAAGAGTATATTTATTATGTATTATCTTTATTGACTGACTCGAGGTCCTAATATAAAAGACACACACAATATACAGACAAACATAAAATATATTACACATAGCACAGGTGTGCTCAATGTTTAAAATACATACAAATGTTGGTTCCAATATTAGGTTAGGGTCCGAAAGTGGGAACATTAGTTCACAAACATCTTGCTCACACTTTCCCACCTTGGGTACTTGAGAACAGTCTCGAAAGATCGCAAAAAGTCGCAAAAATTACTTGTAAAGAAGATTTTTACATTTACAAATAATTTCTACAGTTTCAAAACGTGATACACACGTACAAAACCTTTGAGTCTAATTTTCTTCCACCAATCGCCTGTAGATGGTGGTGTTGAGGGAAGAGTTACTGGTAGGGGAAGAGATACAAGGCAGGACTTTCTCACACACTCTCTCTCTCTCAGGGCAGCCGTGGCCTACTGGTTAGCGCTTCGGACTTGTAACCGGAGGGTTGCCGGTTCAAACCCCAACCAGTAGGAACGGCTGAAGTACCCTTGAGCAAGGCACCTAACCCCTCACTGCTCCCCTCACTGCGTCAGTATTAGTGTGTGCTTCACCTCACTGTGTGCTGAGTGTGTTTCACTAATTCACGGATTGGGATAAGAGAGCCAGAGACCAAATTTCCCTCACGGCAGGGCCGGCCCGAGGCATAAGCGAACTAAGCGGCTGCTTGGGGCCACCAGGGGGCCCCCAATCGAGTTTCTTTCTTTTTTTTTACATAATAAATAACGTAAACAAGTGACATCAATGAATGAATAAATGAAACAATTAATAATTCAAAACAAGAAAATTCTGATTTCATGATCAATATGCCTGCCTACCTCTATTGTGTCTGCCAGCCTTTGAGTCACGCGCATAAACTAGACACCTCGGGTGCATAGACAATTCGTGCAGACTGCATCAAGTTCAAAAATCAGAAGAGACGGTAATTTTAAGAAAAGTCACAAAAAAGGACGTATCCCTCTGGTGCCGAAAACAGAAAGAAGAAAATGACAGAGGAGGAGAAAAACGAGCAAGATACAGGTATGTTTATTTACAGTATGTTTTATTTACAGTATGTTTTGATCTAATATAAGCCATCACCAGAGCTAAATCCCCGCCATCAACAGAGAAATGTCTCCCATTAATATATATTTATCTAGGTGTATTTCAGATGTCAAGGATATTGGGATTGTTTTGGATGTTCAATCAAGCATGTACCCTAGCCATAGGTGGGCTTATGTTGTAAATTAAAGTTAGCTGGCTGACTGACTGAAGTGGACATTAGCACTACAGTAGCTACATGAAAACGTAGCTGAAGGCAAATTTACCACAGAGGGATTGTTTCTGATTTCGCACCTGAAAGTGTTGATAGTTTATAACTGTTCTATAATATGTGACATAGTGGTAAGTCTGATAGCAACAGCAGGCTAAGCCCAGGCTCCCAGTCCCAACCCACTGACTAGCGCGACTCTGGGCATCGGTAACGTTCCAGCTTCATAGGCAAAGATGGAACAGTACGTGCGCTCTGCTCTAAGATCTTTGGAGAGAGATGGTAGTGTTTGAGAAAATATACCATGTTGGGTGGGGAGACTTCTGTGATGGAAATAAACTTACATTTGATTATGTGGCAAGTGAGTGGCAAGTGATGTAGCGGTGCTACCCTAATATTTAGGCTGCAGTAGATCACCATGTTAAGCGTTACTTTTGATTATGCCTCATTTGCCAATAGAATATGAATTGTTACATGTGGAATTGCTTGTTGATGAGTGTAAGTAGTGATAGCAAAATAAACTCATTCTGCTCGATCAAATATGCAGTTATGCAATATTTTCAGAGACACTGTTGAAGTACTTTGGAGCACATCCACTAGGCTACCTAACTCTACCTCATCAAGTGTCTGCCTCCATGGCTGATGACACAGAAGGTGAGGTTTTCTTGATGGCAAATGGTTACATAGCCTGTTAATATGACATGACACATTTAACATAGTTTTTGTTTTATTTATTTATGTATTTATTTAATCATTGCAGGTTCGTCCACTGCAGAGTTGCAGATACCTGAAAGCCAGGAACGAAGTAGGAATAAGTATCTATTTTTTGGGACATTTTATTTTTGATTATTAATGTTTGTCTATTTTGGTTTTATTTTGTAGTTGAAGATTGCTCATTTAATGCACATTTGCGGATTTGTTCTGCAAATCTGTTGAAAAACAAGTCATTAAACGGATGTACTTGTTTACAAAAAATACAAATGCTGTTGTATTTTGTTATTTGTCAATTCAACTTCAGTAAACCACCCTTAGTGCTTCACTTTGAATATGAATGTTTCAAATAAATCTGTGATTTTAGTACCCTCTAAGATTAAAAGGTGACAGGGTTGGTGTAAATAACAACTAATACAGTACATTGGTTTACCAAGCACATGGGGCCAGAAGTCTAGAGCGGAGCCCCAAAACATTTTTGGCATGTGAGCAAGGATGGATTACTGAATGAGCCTACCGAGTCCTTATGCATCTGTGTCCAGGGGGACAGTAGTTCATAATCAGTCACTGTATTAATACATAACCTCACTGTATTAATTTATAATATGACATTATAGTGTCAAGTTGTCAATTATCGCCAAGCACAGGTGACTCCGCGTTGTGGGAGGGGGCCCCCAAATCAAATTCTGCTTAGGGCCCCCAAAAGGCTCGGGCCGGCACTGCCTCACGGGATCAAAAGAATATATATACTTATTCTCACAAACACATACACACACACATGCACTCTCTCTCTCTTTCACACACTCACATCCACATGCACAGACACATGCATGCACCCACACATCCACACACACACGCAGGCACTCACGCATGCACACACACACACACACACACACACAGGCACGCACATACAAGCAGACATAAAGGTTGCAAGAGTAGGGGATGGAGTAGATTAGAGCCCGACTGATTTATCGGTGGGCCGTTGTTTTCGGCCGATATTGGGCATTTTTCAAACTATCGGTGACGGCAATTATAACGGCCGATAAATCATTTTAAAACCAGTAAAGGAAAACCGAATATTGATCCTTTGTTTAGGCTGCATTTCCAGTATTGGCCTTACATAGTTTGTCCACCAGATGGCGGATCGTCTTGCTGCAAGACACACATGCATTACTTGACTAGGTTTTGGTAAACAGGCTCTGGTTTTACGTTTTGTGAAATGCCGCCATCTAGTGGCTTGAAATATGTAATGTAGGCCATTACATTTATTATGTCAGATTTTTTATTTTTTATTTTTTTCTCACATGGCCAATTTTCCGTCATGGATTCCCAGGACACTGAAAGACCGGGGTGCACGAAACTTGGTGGGCATGTAGGCCCACAAGGATAGCAGGGAATCATTGTTTTTCGTTTTGATCTGTAGCCCCCCCCGCTGGACTGGACCTCCCGAAAGGAGGGTAGGGCGGACACAGTTTTCTGTGAATATCTCGAGAACCGCAGGGCCTAGGAGGACCACCTTTTTTTGTCTGTTGGTCTTAAGGGGCCATGTCAACCCATTCCATTATCACTCAATTCATGTATAGCGCCACCTAGTTAAAAATGAAAAAGCAAAGAATTAGGTGTTGTAATCACAATATCTCTGGCTGACATGGTCAAAACTGCATGAAATTTAAAGTGTAGGGTCATTATGAAATCCTTTGAATGCATGCCAAGTTTCGTGGACTTTTGTTCATGGGGGGCCATACAATAAATTAATTTATTGTACATTTAATGACCGTACACCAACAGAGTTTTCTGTGAATATCTTGAGAACTGTAGGGCCTAGGATGACCATTTTTTTGCGTATGTTTGCCTCCAGGGGTCATGTTAACCCATTCCATATGCACATATGTGCATAAACAGATATTCACACACACACATACATTCACAGCAATCATACGTATGACACATACACACACAGTAGACATATGTACACATGCATGCACATGCACACACATACACATGAACACGTACACGCACACATGCACACAATTCAAGAATTTCTCAGAATTTGTTGTATTATACTTTATTTTGAATTTTAATGCTTACTTTTGTGCTAATTAATGACTTTGAAGTCATTAATTAGCACAAAAGTAAGCATTCAAATTTTGTACTTGATGTGCAACTTCTCAATAAAAATTTGATCATAAAAAAAAAGAATTTCTCAGAATTATGAACAGGCAAGATGGGGGTGGGGTTGTATAACATGTATTTTACATGTAAAATCTATGAACTAATCATGTTTTGGTACTTGTTGTCTAGCAGATACCAGTGAGAATTGAGTGTGCATAATTCAATTCAGTGAGGCAGTTAGAATCATATATGCCTTTCACCTTTTTTTTTTAGCCAGTAGCCAGACCAGATACCCTGACTTCGCTAAATTACTGAAGCTAAGCAGGCTTAGTTAGTACTTGGATAAGAAACCTCCTTGTAAGAGTAGGTTCCTGCTGGAAGTGGTGTTGGTGGCTGGCCAGTAGGTGGCACTCTTCCCTGTGGCCAAAAGCCACCAAACAAATATCAATTCCAATGCCCTATTGCAGTGACAAGGTAACTGTACTGCAGGAGATGTTTTCCTTTGCATGAATGTTAAATTAAGGTCCTGACTCACCATGGTTGTTAAAGGACAAGTTCGGTATTTTATACTTAAAGCCCTGTTTTCAGATAGTTTATGATTAAATAGAACGTTTAAGATTGAAATTTGGACACACGCTGCTGTCCTGAGAATTTTCGGTTTCTGTGGTAGCGCCCCCCCTCCTCCAGAACGCTGCATAGGTGCACTGGAACAATCCTTCCTAAAACGCATTAAACTTTTGTTTACAAAGACGTGAAACTCACCGAGTGGTCAGGGGTGTTCGCTGATATGCTCACACAAAAATCGCTGCAAAAGATGCTTTCCAACAGGTGTTTACCATGCGTTGTAAAACTGTGGAGCTATTTTTCCAAACGCCTCACACCCGTACATTCTTCCGTTGAGAGCTTGAATAGTAGACACTCCAGCCCAGTTGGTGGCGATAATGCACCTTACACCGTCTTGCCAATTACAAGCAAACCACTGGCATTTCATTGAATACACAGAAGAAGCAGAAGATCGCTGTCTCGAAGTATTTTGCAACAGACAGCTAAAAATGAGGCGATTTTGTGCAGTTCCGAATTGCAGGAAAATTCGTAGCAAAAAAAGTTGTCACAGACTTCCTTTCAACGATCCAGAAAGGCTAAAGTTGTGGCTGGAATTTCTGGGGTTGGATGTGAGCACACCTGTTGAGAATCTGCAGAAAGCTGATCACCGTGTCTCTGCGGTCTGCATTTTACTGAACTTCACTGGAGGTCGAAAGAAATCACCCAAAAAGCTCTTTCGCCTGAGAAATACAGCGGTTCCCACATTACCTCCTGGGACGACAGAGTTGGAAGAATTTGGGGTAAGAACTTATTTGTTATGTCCATAACCTATCATGTTCACATCATAAGCCTAACACTAACCCTAGCCTACATGAATAATTTGGCTACATGATTTTGTACGTTTACTATTTTTTGGCTGTGGAACTTTCATGATGAAAGCCTACGTGAATCATTACGTTTTCATCATTCACATCGTGCAAGTTCCAAGACATTTTAGCATTAGCCATGGTTGGACGTGACAATTATTTGGATAGCGTAGTAGCCTACGATACCGCGATTGCATAAGACTACAGAAAGAATACAAACAACCCCATATCCGTTTCCGGCAGCGGAGTAATACCGTACCTCACTGCACATCCAATACAAGTCAATGGAGTTGGACAAAAACTACGATAAAACCTGTTGGAAAGAATCTTTTGCAGCGATTTTTGTGTGAGCATATCGGTGAACACCCCTGACCACTCGGGGAGTTTCACGTCTTTGTAAACGAAAGTTTAATGCGTTTTAGGAAGGATTGTTCCAGTGCACCTATGCAGCGTTCTGGAGGAGGGGGGGCGCTACCACAGAAACCGAAAATTCTCAGGACAGCAGCATGTGTCCAAATTTCAATCTTAAACGTTCTATTTAATCATAAACTATCTGAAAACAGGGCTTTAAGTGTAAAATACCGAACTTGTCCTTTAAAGATTCAATGGAACTTATCGCAAAGAGTAGGTGGTTCCCTGATTTGCTTTATTTATGTACACATACATAAAGACACACACACATAAAAACACACACACACCCTACACATGCACACACACATACATGCACACATACGACATGCACAAACACGCACATGCACACGCTCACAAACACATAAACACACACACACACACATGCACCCATACAAACACACCTACATACAGTACACAAACACAAGCACACACACACACACACACACACACACACACACACACACACACACACACACACACACACACACAAAATACACACAAAACACATACACAAAAACAACCACACACTCTGCACACACTCAATTACAAACACACAAAAAAGGAACAAAGTAGGAAATTAACACAATTTGACAAGCGTGACTTATTTTTGTGGAAAAAATATGCTGGACTGGGCGGCGGTCATATTTTGTACCGCTATGCGGTACATCTAGTTAGAAAAGAAGCGACCGTCGAATAATCTTGTACTTCCTTGTCAATTATTTGTGTAATCCATCTGATATTGTGATTTTCTTTTTAAACTTCGTTCCTTTATAAATTGTGGAGTATCATTAAGGTACATTTTGGAATGTTACTCACTGACATTCGACATTAAACGACCAGAAATTTAGGCAATGGGCACAGTCTTAGGGGCTGACACTTTGCATACATTTGTTTATCACTGCTTAAGCCAAATTCTGTTATTCCTTATTATGTTGTACCAAAATGTAGTTTATTATCAAAGTGAAATGGTTGCTGGCATAAGACAGCGGCGTTAGTTTACCACATAATTGACGTTTTGTTTACATGTGTTGAATGGAAGTCAATGGGAGCCGGAAATCGGTAAATATCGGTGACCAAAGATAATTTCTCTGGATAGCGAGACGGCGGTTTGGGCACCCCTCCTCCACCTTTACCTCACGCCAGCGAGCGAACGCTGGACCAATATTGATCCTCGTCCGGCCTTTGATTTTGTCACTCTCCCTTTTTCTCTTCCTAGGCTCCATGGCACCATGTCTGATACCATCACCACAAACATGCACATGCACACTCTAAATGTTAGCTGTTAATTTACACCCAGATTTCAACATTAACCTGTTATTCTAAAATACTGCACTTTGCTGTCAAATACAGAGAAAATATTGTGTATTACACTGTTCATTGTTGTTTAACCAAAGAGTTGTATTTTTTTTTCTTAAAATACAACTCTTTCCTGTTAACCCACGTCCAAATAACATTATCAAACACTATTTTCTTGCATTCTAGGAAGGAATAAACCAACCATAGCGGTGCACTGTGTAATACTGGCCACTTTTCTACATATATTGTTATTTAGTGGGGTTAGTATTACTCAAATGCTCAGTACTTTTTTGTCAGTTCCAATATCAGTTCCAACAGTGCTATTATGATAAGTCTTCTATGAGTGATGGTAAATCTCATGTTGAGTGATGTTGCTGAGTTGATTCTAGGGATTATAGGTAAATGCTACTTTTTTCTGTTTTCTTCTATCATAACTGTTTATTTAGCTTCTTGGGATGTGTACAATGTAGAACAACGGATGAGCAAAATGACTGTGAAGGTGATTTTCAGACTATGGTCAGGATTACCATTAAGGAGAAGACCATTCTTGAAATAAAAAGGATATTTAAGATAATAGACATACATCCCATCAGGGTTTAATAAGAAATCGATTGCTTTCTTAGTAAGCATTGACCTGCCCACTTCGAGATGTCACAAATAATGGCATCCCTACTGCCAGATGATTCTTGTTTTTTTCCAAAATTTACATCAAAGGCCTGTTATATATTTAACAAGAAGACACTGTCACAGTAGTGCACTGTTAAAAATAACAGGAAAATAATGGCAACCCTATCGGCAGTTATACTGTTATTTTAAAACTGACATATTTTAGAGTGCACTTCTGTTTTCACTGTGAGATTTTGCTCTCAAACTCAGGCCATGTATCCTGTGAGTAGAGTTCAGCTAAGCAATCAAAGCCAATGTTGGTGGAACTGACCAATTTATTTTCCTCTTTTGAAAAAAATATATGGAGTTTAATAAACAGCTTTTAAAAATATGACTGGAAGTTCTGGTATAGGGGACAAATAGAGAAACTGTGAATTATCTTGATTTATAGTCATACTCACACAGCCTTCCTGCAGCATCTCACAGCAGGTACGAGTCTGTTTAGTCCCTCCTCTGAGGTTCTGTATTTGCTCAAGTCCAACTCATCCAGCACCTCCTCAGACATCAGAAGCAGGTGGGCCAGTGCTGTACAGTGGCCAGGTGACAATTCACCTAAGAAGCCATCTGGAGATAACAGATATTTTTGGACTTCTTCATGTAGAGAATGATCATTCATTTCAAATAAGCAGTGGAGAAGGTTCAGGTATCTTTCAGGAGATGGGTCCTTCCTCTTGAGTTCCTTGATATATTGACATGTTTTTTTGATGGTCTCTGAGCTGCTGTGTGTGTTTGTCAGCAAGCCTTGTAAGAGGGCTTGATTGCTCTCCACTGAGATGCCTACAAGGAAGCGGAGGAAAAGGTCCAGGTGTCCATTCTTGCTATCCAAAGCTTTATCCATTGCTCTCAACAATAACTCAAACAAGTCAAAATAAGACGTGATGTTCAGAAAAGAGACAAACAAATGAAGTGCAGCAAGAAACTCCTGGATGCTCAGATGCACAAAGCAGAAGATCTTCTTGTGGTGAAACACACATTCCTCCCTGAAGATCTCAGTACACATGCCAGAGTACACTGAGGCTTCACTGACATCAATGCCACACTCTCTCAGGTCTTCCTCATAGAACATGAGATTGCCATTCTCCAGATGCTTGAACGCCAGCTCTGCCAGTTTCAATAGGACACCCTTATGTGCTTCCAGGAGCCTCTGTCTATCTGTCTCACTTTCCTCTTGATACTTCTGGTTCTTCCTGGTGGTCTGGATGAGCAGGAAGTGTATGAACATCTCAGTTAGAGTTTTGGGGGCTTCCTTCCCATCATCGTGTTCCAGTATCTGCTGAAGGACAGTGGCTGAGATCCAACAGAAAACTGGCACGTGGCACATAATGTGGAGACTCCTGGTTGCCGTAATGTGTGAGATGATTCTTTTGGCTTGATTCTGGTCACTGATCCTTTTCCTGAAGTACTCTTCCTTTTGTGGGTCATTAAACCCTCGTACTTCTGTCACCTGACTGATGCACTGAGAAGGGATCTGACTGGCTGCTGCTGGTCGGGAGGTTATCCAGATGAGAGCAGAGGGAAGCAGAGTTCCCTGAATGAGGCTCGTCATCAGCATATCCACTGATGATGTTTGTGTCACATCAGACAACTTTTGGTTGCCTTGGAAATTGAGTGGAAGTCGACTCTCATCCAGACCATCAAAGATGAACACAATGTGGCAGTCTTTGTATTCACCATCCTGTACCTCCCTAAGCTCAGGGTGGAAGTCAAGCAGGAGCCTGTGAAGACTGTACTGATCATGTTTGACCAAATTCAGCTCACGGAACGGAAGCACAAACATGAAATCTACTTCCTGGTTAGCTTTCTCCTCTGCCCAGTCAAGGATGAACTTCTGCACAGAGACAGTTTTTCCAATGCCAGCAATCCCCTTGGTCATCACAGTTCTGATGTGTCTCTCCTGTCCAGGTAAGGGCTTGAAGATGTCATTACAGTTGATCGCTGTGTCCTCTGTAGTTTGTGGCCTGGATGCTGACTCTACCTGCCAAACTTCATGTTCATTATTCACCCCTTCACTCTCTCCCTCTGTGATGTAGAGCTCTGTGTAGATCTTGTTTAGGAGTGTTTGAGTCCCTGACCTTATGATGCCTTCACATATGCTCTCAAACCTCCTCTTCATACTGGCTTTATGGGTCATCAGTACTCTGGTCAGGACATGGTCATCTGTATGGAATAAAAAAGATCAGTTTAATACAACTAAGTGCATTGAACAATGAACCATAAAATGTAATAATAATAATGTTTGTTAGAGAAATGTTTTCTATGATTGTGCCTGGGCCCTGCTCTTGGCAGCATGTATTTAACCCTTAAAGGAGTACCGTCACACCGGTGTGACGGGAATGTTGGGAAATTAACATTCTAAAGAATATCTGGGTTCATTGAATTCAACATAGAATTCTAGAACCTTCAATTGTTGCGGAACTTAGAATGTTCAAAAACCTACACCTTTAAGGGTTAAAAAAGGAATGCACTGAATGGTCTGAATGGAATACTTTATGACTCACCTGTTAGTTTGGCCCTTTTTACTGGAGGGTTTAGAAGAGGTTGTGTTCTGAATCTCTTTCTGCATTGTGGGCAGCTGTGGTCTCCTGATGGACCAGACTGGCTCCAGTAGCTGCTGATACACTGCCTGCAGAAACTGTGTTCACAGCTGGTGATGACTGGGTCACACAGCAGCTGCTCACACAATCCACATGTGGACTGATCCTGGGTCAGGACGTTCTTGAAAACACTACACAAAATCAATCAATACACAAAATGAAAATTACTCCCTTAATCATAAGATGAAGAGATGTATAATGGCAAGTCCACATGCATATACATGCAGACCACACACACACACACACACACACACACACACACACACACACGCTGATAAGCTTTCCTGAACAAATAAGTTTACAGGAGAGACCTAAACCAGTCAACAACAGCAACATCACGTCTGACATGTTTGGGGAGAGCACTCCACAGACAGGGGACCACAGGGGGACGGGGTCTCACAGGCTAATATCCTCGGGCCAATAGTTGGAAGTGGCCCGCATCCTAGGCTATTTTAAAGCGGCCCGCACACCTTCACGGAAAACTATGCGTCACTAAAGGGAAGAGGAGAGATAGACTTAACTGCATAGTCTGTTTGTCTGACTCTCCACCCTCTCCACCACTTCCACTAACCCCTATAATAAGTGTTTGTGTACTGACTGTCCACTGGCCTACTGTTTTTTCTGCTACACTGTTTACGGGCTATATTAGCGCATGCACAACGCCTCCCTCCCTCCCACAGTCTGGTTTGTGGCCTTACTTAATACTTAATACCAGGGCTCCGAACCGGTTCAAAGAACGAAAACGAAAACCGAAAACGAACGGAATTTTACGAGGAGCGGAAACGGAAACGAAAACAAAATGGTCTTCAACTGTTCCGGAACAGAAACGTTATTCTGAAATCCACAAAACCGGTTAATAACGTTTTTTTTCGTTCTCTATATATATGTATATATATATGTATATATATGGTCCAAATGTGTATATTTTGTCTTGCTGTTGTAATGTAACCTATCCGTCTGCCACTTCGGATCTTAGGCCAGCTCGTAGCGTAGGCTACTGAAACTGATTTGG
Organism: Alosa sapidissima; assembly: GCF_018492685.1. Classification (NCBI taxonomy): domain Eukaryota; kingdom Metazoa; phylum Chordata; class Actinopteri; order Clupeiformes; family Clupeidae; genus Alosa; species Alosa sapidissima. The sequence goes on along the minus strand of NC_055965.1, from coordinate 20,496,322 downwards.
AAATTGTTTGTAGCCTAAAAGCCGTTTTAAAGTCGAGATTTGAAATGTTTGCGCAATTATAGCCTATTCTATGTAGAAGAGTTAAACGGGAAATTTGAGATAGGCCTTGTCAGCAACAGACAGGTTCGTTTATAAACAGGGTTGGAATTATAGCGCAAGCCTTTGAAGATCTCCATATGGATAAAACTTAGGCTATAACCAGGTAAGTATCCAGAAATATTTTTGATAAGAAATTATTTATAGGCATAGGTTAGGCCTACAGTAAGTCTGTAGGCTATGGGATGGATAGCCCATCTGAATGTTTTTGGATGCCGCCTGTGATTTATTATTTTTGGGCATAGCTACGGTATAGGCTAAATCAAGGGGAAATAATGAGTAGCCTACGTCTATTCTCAGGTAAAGTCCACAAAAATAGACTTGATAGGCCCGCCAAACACTGCCGGAACTTTAAGAACGAACGATATTTTGCGTTTCGAACCGGTTCAGGACCGATATGTTGGTGGCGGAACGCATGCAAGAACGAAAACGTTAAACATAGGTCTACCTGAACCGTTCGGAACGGAACGTTTGAAAAATAATTTCGTTTTCAAGCCCTGCTTAATACATAATACTTGACCAATGGCTGTAACCCTACTTCAAACCTATTCTTGTAATGCTATAGTTGTTATATTACTATGTCTACATTATTCTACATTAGTATGTGGGTCAATGACGGATAAGGTTTTTCAACTGGCCAAATTTAAAATTCTAAAAATAAGAATTTCTGTTTCAATTGTTCAATTAAGAATGTTGGGTATATGAAAATCCATATTAAAATTTCAAGTAAGGTGATTTTAGTGTTTTTTCATGAGAATGAATTGGTTGCGCCCTTAAAAAATGTCATGTGGTGCGACCATAGATTATCTTAAAATTAAATGTATTTCCTTAACATGCTTAAAAGTTTGTTTACAAGTTCTTAATAATATGAACGGTTTAGAAACAAAGTATTTACATTTCTTTACTTTTTGTGAATATTGGACTGATATTTTTGTTCTATACTGTCATTGTCACCTTATAAAATATATTTAGAACCCTTATTTTTCCTGTAAGTTTTATAAAACTGATGGAAAAGTCTGAAAAATAGCATTGACTTAAACATACTATATGACTGATTAATAATTTAACCACAGAAATGTTATTTTTCATTTTGAATTTAACACAGTTATTCCTATTATTGGTTGCACCACATGATGAGTGGTCGCACCAAATGACCCAAGGATCTCATATTGTTAAAAATATAAGTAGAGAGATTAATAAACTGTTATATTTTCATTTCATGAGGGTAATATAGTGCTTGCAAAGCAAAAAAAAACAACAATTAAATAAAAAATAAAAGTTTTACACAAGTAAAAGATTTTTAAGTTGCTAATGATGTTGAACATGTCCATATATTGGTAAAGGTATAAAAAGATAAGCTTTGTAAGGGCATTTGAAATATAGAAGGTGATGAAAACAAACACACATAGAAAGAAACAAATAAGTGTAGACAGCTTAAGGGAGAAAAGGAGGTAAAAGTGTGTGAGTGATCGAGGTGATAAACAGAAGAAATTCACGACATAAAGTGAATGGGATTTAGCAGATGATTTTAAGAGATGGGGCAGGAGAAGATATTAAGATAGACAAAAGTGCATGGTTGGATGGAAAGGAAGAGATAATAAAAGATAAAGAAATTAAAAGATAGACAGACAGACAGACTAACAATGGCAGAATGAAAGCTTTTTTGAGTAAAAGAGTGAGACATAGAAGTTAGGCTAACTACATGGGGAGGCTAGAAGACAGACAGATGATGGATAAAGAAAGATATATAGTATTATAGATAGGTAGTGTGATAGATTGATAGTGTGATAGATAGCATGATTGTGTGATAGATAGTGATCTGTGATTGATAGTGTGTTAGTGGGATAGTTAGCGTGATAGATATATTGTGATAGATACAGCGATGAAGAGAGTAATAGGCCTAGTGTTTAACAGATAGAGTGAGAGATACATTATTCTGTAAGGATTGTGGCCTTAATTAATACTTAATACTTGACCAATGGCTGTAACCCTACTTCAAACCTACCCTAGCACTGATATCGTCTTTATATTACTATGTCTACATTATTTTCTTAATTTTGTCCATATTTATTTAATGCTGGTCTCTAGACGTTATCCTTGCACTTACTTGGACTTACTTATTTGCACCACCACCATGACACACTCTCTCTTAGAGCACCTTACCATGCATATTGAATCACAGGGTCAGTCCCTGCCCTGTAAGCTTTTACATCCCTAAGCACATTCACATTCATGTGGATCTTTGATTTAGTAGTATTTTTAGTATCTTTTACTGTCTATTTTGGTCAGTGGATTTGTTATTTTTTATCATACTTTTTATGCTCTAAGTGTATGTTGTGTGTGATGTCTGAATGAGGGATAGAAGTCACAGACTTATCAGTAAATGATATAAATATGTCTGATCATCATTGTGTATCTTTTAATATTGTACTACATACTCCAAAAATTCATCCCGAAATTGCAATCAAATCGCGACTCTTGGACATTAGAGCAGAACAGCAGTTCATAGCTCTTATAGACTCCATAAATTTAGATATTTTACATCATCCCATTGATCAAATGGTAGAGGCTCTCAATCGTGAATTAGGCGCTCTGCTTGACAGAGTGGCACCCTTAAAGACTAAAAAAAGGCCCTGTAGCAAACTGACACCTTGGATGAACGAAAATATCCATGATCTAAAAAGATCATGTAGGAAAGCTGAGAGAACATGGAGAAAAACTAAGTTACAGGTTCACCGTGCCATTCTAAAAGAAAAAATTGCAAATTATAATAGAGCTATTCGGAATGAGAGGAGGAACCACTTCTCTAAGGTAATTGCTGAAAACAGTGGAAACTCTAGGGTGTTGTTCTCTACCATTGATAGGCTATTGCATCAAACACCTTTTGATACACTCAGTCAGGCATCCTCTCTAAGATGCGAAGAATTTGCAGACTTCTTCAAAAACAAAGTCATTTCTATAAGGGAGGCTATTGGTAACACAAGTAATATGTTTGATAGTACACCCAAAAACAGCCCCCCGAAATTAAGGTCCTTTAGCACTATTACTCAATCTGAGCTTGGTAAAATTATAACTCAAACCGGCTCCTCAACATGTGTTTTAGATCCAATCCCTACTACATTCCTCAAAAAAGTATATGATGGCTTAGCTCCCTTTTTTCTCAAGGTAATAAATACCTCATTAGAAACAGGTATATTTCCAACTGCTTTTAAAACCGCTGTTGTGAAACCTTTACTTAAAAAGTCAAATCTTGACCATACCAATCTGAGCAACTACAGGCCTATATCAAATCTATCGTTTTTGAGCAAAGTACTTGAAAAAGTTGTTTGTAATCAGTTAAATACCTTCCTCAACGAAAACAGTATCCTTGAAAAATTCCAATCAGGTTTTAGATCAAATCACAGCACAGAAACGGCTCTAGTAAAAATAGTCAATGATCTCAGACTAGCTACCGACTCAAACAAAGTCTCAATCCTTATTCTTCTGGATTTGAGTGCGGCATTTGACACCATTGATCATAGCATCCTAATTCACCGCCTTGCGAAGTGGGTGGGTCTCTCTGATAATGCTCTAAACTGGTTTCAAACCTACATTACTGGCAGAGATTTTTATATCAGTCTAGGAGATCATGCATCTGAAAAACATGACTTGCCTTTTGGTGTGGCCCAGGGGAGCTGCCTTGGTCCCCTGCTATTTTCTCTATATATGCTTCCATTGGGAAACGTCATAAGTCAACATAATGTAAACTTCCACAGCTACGCAGATGATACCCAATTGTATCTTTCTGTTGAGCCAACTAACCCAGATGGCCTTTGCTCCCTCACTGCATGCCTAACCTCCATTAATCAGTGGATGAGCAAAAACTTTTTGAAACTAAATGATGACAAAACAGAGGTACTTCTGGTTGGACCAAAACTAAAGCGAGATATTATTCTTAGTAATCTGGGGAACTTGGCACACCAGGTCAAACCAAAAGTAACAAGCCTCGGTGTCATCTTAGATGCAGAGTTAAGTTTTAAGCCCCATATCAGTAAAGTTACTCAGACAGCCTATTTCCACTTGAGAAACATTGCCAAAGTGCGGCCCTTTTTAACTCAACAAGATGCAGAAAAACTAATTCACGCCTTTATCACTAGCAGGTTAGACTACTGCAATGCACTTTTCACTGGTCTTCCCAAAAAACATCTAAAGAAATTGGCACTCATACAGAACTCTGCGGCTAGACTTTTAACTAAGACTAAGAAGAGAGAACACATCACCCTGTGTTGGCTGAACTGCACTGGCTCCCTATTTCCTATAGAATTGATTTTAAGGTTATGTTAATTACTTACAAAGCTCTGAATGGCATAGCACCTTCATATATCTCTGAGCTTTTAATATCTTATCAACCACAAAGGAAACTTAGATCATCCAATTCTAATCTTTTAATCGTACCCAAAGTGCTCCACAAACAAAGTGGAGAAGCTGCGTTTATCCATTATGCCCCCAAACTATGGAACACCCTGCCTCTGTACATCAAGCAGGCGAGTTCAGTAAATATTTTTAAAAAAGATCTGAAAACATACCTGTACAGGAAAGCTTTTAGTTAACTCATCTTATCCTGTAGACTACATTTTCAGATTATTCTACATCTGCTACTATTGGAGGGCGCAGCCAGCCAGAAGCAGATGGGCTCCCCCTATTAAGTCAGGTTCTGCTCAAGGTTTCTTCCTGGAATATGGGAGTTTTTCCTTGCCACAGTTGCCATATGGCGTGCTTGTGGGGGGTAAGAGGGTTAAGGCTGCCAGTCTTATGACGTCATTTTCTATATTTTTGATATGTTGCTGAGCATATCATAAACAGCAAAGAAAAGTGATTGATAATGACTGACTGACTACTATTGTGTTACATGCTTCAAATGTAAAGCACTTTGAGCTGCATTCTGTGTATGAAAGGTGCTATACAAATAAAGCTTTATTATTATTATTATTATTATTATGAATGCTACCGAGACCTTGAATTTCCCCTTGGGGATCAAAAGGAAGTAAGGAACATATCTGATATGGTGAAAAGCTGATAACTCACTTTGGATCAGACTGTGGTGGTCCACTCCTGAACTTCCGAGGTTCATCCATGGAACAATCACTCTTCATAGACACACAGCTGGGAACTGGAGACACTGGTCTGTGTGTCTGTGGTCTGGATACACAGTGAAAGAAAAAAGGCATCTTCACAATGGTGGTTCTAGAAGAAATGCAAACACGGTGTGGGCCGGCCCATAGAGTCTTTGTCGCGGCCGTGAGGCGTACGCGGCCATCGATATTATAAATTGATTGTGAATATTCCAGGAAAATCTCTGTTATTTACGTGTTGGTTTAAGAAGTCTAACCAATATTTATACCACTCGCTCACGGTCTATAGGTCATTCATGGTTACCCTGCACACTCATCTCTCCCATGCTGATTTTTGTGTAGGCTAGCCTTCATTTTTTTTTTTTATCTTAATTCATTTTTGTGCGATCAGCTATTCGAGAGAGGAAACGTGTCCGCATTGAAACCATAGACAGTAAAAGAAATGGACGAACAGACTCCGTCGTTTTCAATGGGAGGGCACTGAGTCAAATAGAACGATTTTTCAGTTGGTCCCCCCAGTACTGCGCAGACTCACACTTAACTTTGTGACAGCCATCGAACTGAATCTTGTAACTCATATGATAGATACACAGAAATTCTTCTCACACTTCCTTCGCCTTCAAAGTCATCAAAGTTAAACATTTATTTATGTATTATTATTAATATCATTCTCACCAAGTCGTTTTAATGTTGAAGCTACCATACATGATCATCTTCAAAAACAGTCTAATGCTAAAACAAAACAAAAAAGTTATAGCCTTGAAGCTAATCTTCTTTCCACTTTTCCGACCTACGGTCAATCCATCGAAAACCTCTGAAATGATTAGTGCCGTTTTTTTTAAAATTAGGTTTACTTTTTTTTTATTATTAATAGGTTGCCACTGTGTAATGCTTTACCTTAACATACGGTCGTGTATGCTAGGTTTTGCTTATGAGTTACCGTCATAGACAGTAAGGTGGACTGAGCTTTTTATCCAAACAATACGGTTATCTCCCTACGGCGCGAAAGACAGATTACGTCAAAGCTAGCTTCCCTCCAACCGAACAAGCTAACCATTCTTCTTACGGGTAACCAACGTTACAGACGAGGTAGTGGAGTCTGTTTTGCCTTTGTAGTGTTTATGTGGATTAGACAGAAGCTACAATATCGGCACAGGATATATGTTATATGAAATTATGGTATTTCAAAAAACTCCTATAATGAATGGGCTTCTATGGGAGTTAGCAGAGAGGTGGTCCCTCCAGCCTACGTTGATTCTTCTACTTCCGGGAATCCGCCTGCCCCCTTGATTGAAACTCTACCTTTGGTTCAATAACAGACACATATTTGGCCAATATCGTGGTTTAAACAAATCACAGATAGCGAAGGACGGGACCTCCCCTCTGATTGGCCGTAGCCCAGTGCCTGTGTGTAAATTTGAAAATGCGTGTGCTGCAGAGAGAGAGAGAGAGAGAGAGAGAGAGGTCAGAGACCGGTCAGATAAACAGTGTGGTGTGGATGTAGTTGCATTACAGTGTGGTCACATAGGCCGAGATATAAATGTCCCCTCTCCCCACTGCCTTTCGGGGGCTGGCAGCAGCAAACCGATCAGACGAGCCCGAGACGATGATCAAATTTATCGTTGCCTACGATAGGCCGAGTGAAACTTCCCTTCACCAAGTTCAGTCCGAAATAATTATTCATCAGAAAAATAGTTTGAACGTAAACCCGACGTACGGGAATGCCACTTGCGCCAAATTTATAGGAGTCATTGCAGATGTCTTAAATTTGCGAACAAATCATACAAGGCCTTCCCGAACGACAGAGATACAGTACAGATATCACCGAAAAGGAGTGCGTCATTGACCGCAGTTACATGTAGGGAGTAACCCGGTTTTCAACAGCAATATTCGTTTTGCACGCGAGTTGTGTAAACTCATTCTGATGGCATCAATCAATTTAATCCGGTATACCGAATATCGCTGCTACATTTAAAGCCCGAATATTCCCTGCATGTATAAATGTCGTCATTGTGTACGGTGAATTGAATGAACACATTTAGATCGAGCATGGCAAGTCATTGCAATAGCCTATAATAATAGGCCTACCATTTCGTTACTGCATTAACCATAGTGATGTTCTTATTGAAAATTTAAAAATACTAAAATTAAAAAGTAAATTGCATTGTGGGGCTTATTGCAATCATCATTGCAAAATCACATAAAAATCCCCCAGGCTACTTGGAACATCTCTTTAAATTGTGCTCAAATACATTTCTATGGAAGATGTAGTGTTAATTTCGTCAGACGAGACGAGAGGAAATATGTTCGTCAACGACCTTTTTTTTCATGACTAAGACGAGACGATGACGAGACGTCAGTAATGTCCTGAAACACTGACTAAGACTATCTTAAGATGCATTATTGCTGACGAAAAAAGACGAGACTAAAATGTTTTGCATGAAATAAAAACTAAGATAAAATCTCCCTTCATGTTCGTCTATAAAATGAGAAGACAGAATATCTAGCTGTTACGTTTTCAAAATATTCGGAATGAGTTCATACGCAACAGCTTTCCTGTAGGCTAGTCTACGTGCTGCTGCTGCAACCCTGTGGCTGCAACACGAAACTACATGGAACAAGAACACTGGAGATTTCTGCCAGAGTTAGCAAGCTAACTACCTAAGCTTTATGCCACAATGCTACATACCCAGAAGTTGACGCTTCTCTCATACAAAAGAGAGTCTGTTTGGGGAATGTGTTGTGTTTGGGCGCATATCGCCATCTAGCGAGGCGGAGTAAAACATTAATAGTTTGGCCTACGACAGTGTTTCTCAAACTATTTCAGTTTCAGGACCACTTAACTAACCCTAGCTAAAAAAAAAAAAAAAAGATTAGACCTACTTCAACAGTAGCCTATTATTAGTCTATAGGCCTACTCACTGAACCACCTTGCTTATTGTCTTTGCACTTTGCTTATTGTGTCAGAGGATTCATTCTGTATGATTTAAACTGGCATATCTTACATAGACAGTGTTGCAGAACTGTTTGGATATAACTACAAGTTATTTGGCAAACAACTCATCTATATTATATTTTACCACGTCTGCTCGCGGACCACTTGGGATAGCTTGCGGACCACCAGTGATCCCCGGACCACACTTTGATAAACACTGGTCTACGAATATGACAGTGGTCCAGTCAAATCTTTTACTGTCTATGGTCAAATCCCAGCCGAGCTATAACTGTAGCTCGACTTACCTGTGCATGTAAACATACTGACTGACAAAAAATCAGAATGAGTAATTATAACAGACGAGTAGCCCTGTGGACACACAATATTGTTGGAAAATTGAGATGTGTGAAACACTATTTGACTCAAATGGTAATCAGAAATAATTTGTTATAAAAAAAAAAGACTAAAATGTGTTGACTAAAACTGACTAAGACTAAGATACCTTTAGTTTTCTTTTGACTAAAACTAGACTAAAATTAGACTAAAATGACGAGACTTTTAGTCGACTAAAACTTGACTAACAAAAATGATATTTGAATGACTAAATATGACAAAGACTAAAAAGGACATTTCGTCACAAGACTAAGACTATGACTAAATTAAAAATAGGTGACAAAATTAACACTAGGAAGATGCTAGCATGGCGAGCTGGTTTAGCCAAGGCCTAAAGATCATGAAGGATATGTAAGACATTGAGCCATGAGATTTGAAGCCCTTAAAAGACGTGCACTGTTAATTTACTCACTGTTATTTTTATTTATCTTGAGATGTTTTAAGTTTACATTTCAGCTCAGTAAAGCACTTAAAGCACCAACACTTCATTAAGTTACTTTTCTTGTAGAATTGTAAATCATAAGTCATAGGACAACCTATATAGGACAGTAATTAAGGGGGAAAAGTGAACCTGCTGCGGTGTTAAATGCGAAGTGGTTGAAAATTTGGGTGCACCTAACTTTTGTGCTGGTGCACCTAGGAAAAAAAGTTAGGCGCACCAGTGCAAAAAGTTAGTCTGGAGCCCTGAGTGTTTCTGAATTCAACCATTATTCTCTGTTGAACTACTCGCGAAGTACTCATCAGACAGATATCACATGAAAGAGCCTTTTCTTTTAAACGATGCTAGCCGCTATTTGCTGTGATACATGGTTCACGACAAAATGTACTTTTTCATTTTCAAGAAATGTAATCATATTATTCTGCATACAGCTCTGTGCCCATCTCCACACATCCATTCGTCTCGGTGGAATATCTCATGAACTCTTCACTTAACACACATCAAAACGTATATCAGAATAAACAGCAGATAATGAACACAAAGGTGTAATGCATGTCCCTGTACAATAAGCTACATAGTCTATCTGTAAATATTAAAATCAGAGGATATACAGCTCTTGGCTAAGAGTTTGTCAGTGTAGCCTTAATGGTTTATTTTCACAAAATGCTAAGCCTTCATATAATTCAGTTTCTTGAAACTGAGCAGCGCTTAAATTGGCCAATGCATGATTTCATAACAGGCAAAATAGAAAATAAATGTTCAAAATGTTAAATATAGACTAGATATCTGTAATTATTACACGGCTCTTTACAATGCAAGTAGAACGCTCCATTGACTTGAATGGGATTTCCCAAAGTTCTAGAGGTCATTATTTTCGACTAAAGAAAAAAAATAATGACCGCTGTCAATTGTAACGGAGTTTGTGCTTCTAATTCAGGTCATTCACTCCGCAACTACTGGAACTTCATTCAAAAGTGAAAAGCAGACGGTTGATCAGGTGTGTTCTAAAGAATGTTTGATTCAAGTTCAGCATGTAAAGAATGTTTGATTCAAGTTCAGCATGAGAAACTATTTGTTTCCCAGCAAAAGCAATGATGAATGGTAACAAATAGGCTATAGCCTAGGCTATGTAGGCTAAAGAGTCATATCCTGGGGAGTTTATTGTTTCGCTTTGGCAAGTAGCCGTGTAATAAGCAGGATAGTGTATAGAACGCCGGTCTTTATTGGGAAAATAAGTCCCTTCAGGGCGGAAGATAGATAGATAGATAGATACTTTATTTATCCCCAAGGGGAAATTCAAGAAGGAACAAGACCCCTCCGCTGCGAGTCGGGGTCCAGTTCGTCCTGTCGGGACTTATTTTCCCAATAATGACCGGCGTTCTATACATTATCCCTTAAAATCAGATGATGTAGGCTACAGTATAGTTAGATCAAGTTGTGCACCTCCAGAACTCATACCAATGGATTGTCTTAAAGGAGCCACCCCATTGTTATGACACTATTACATATGAATGCTGTTCTGTTGACCTTTAGTTTTGTTACTGTGTATGGAGGACAGGCCAATTATGAGCAAAACTGGAGCCATTGGGATGCATCAATGCTGTTCATTTGAGTGTCACATTATGCTGATGTCCTCATATACAGTAACATATCTGATATGGTGAAAAGCTGATAACTCACTTTGGATCAGACTGTGGTGGTCCACTCCTGAACTTCCGAGGTTCATCCATGGAACAATCACTCTTCATAGACACACAGCTGGGAACTGGAGACACTGGTCTGTGTGTCTGTGGTCTGGATACACAGTGAAAGAAAAAAGGCATCTTCACAATGGTGGTTCTAGAAGAAATGCAAACACGCTTTCCGTATCTCACTCTTTCAATCAATGATTTTATTTGTACACCAGTGGGGCAATTTATTTCAAAACAGTAGGACCACACAAAATTTAAACAAATACACATCGCATAATAAACAACATATCTCTCTCCCTCAGTGCCGCACACACACACGCACACACACACACACATGCACACACACACACACATACAATTACAAAAGGGAACCTAGTTGAATACCTAGAGAGTATCAGCTCATGCAAATTGATACTCTAGTTTAATAATTCTGAATTTCAACAGGTGAGGCCACAGATATTCAATTAGACTAATCTGAAGTCGCTTCACATGAGTGTATGTTGTGTGTGATGTCTGAATGCTACTGAGACCTTGAATTTCCCCTTGGGGATCAATAGTAAGTAAGTCCAGGGGCGGAGTGGCAATCGGGACGATCGGGAGTTTTCCCGTCGGGCCGGCCGAAGAATGTGCGCGGTGTGGGCCGGCCCATAGAGTCTTTGTCGCGGCCGTGAGGCGTACGCGGCCATCGATATTATAAATTGATTGTGAATATTCCGGGAAAATCTCTGTTATTTACGTGTAGGTTTAAGAAATCTAACCAATATTTATACCACTCGCTCACGGTCTATAGGTCATTCATGGTTACCCTGCACACTCATCTCTCCCATGCTGATTTTTGTGTAGGCTAGCCTTCATTTTTTTTTTTATCTTAATTCATTTTTGTCTTATTCAGGCGTTACAGAACTTTCATGGTCACAAATAACAAAAATGACAATCTAATTTGTTTGTTTGTTCTTAAATTAACGTAGGCCTAGGCTAGAATGGAGCAAAGCCTCCTGGGACTGGGGGATGTGTTTCTGGTTTATCCAATGAACCGATTGCAGGTCAAGTCTATTTACAGAAATGTAGGGGGATAAATGAGCGGCCCCCTCGTCTAATGGCATGACCCAACAAGCGATCAAGTTTGTGGAACTTGTTGCTGTTACATGGATGGAAGGCAGAGAGAAAGGTTAGCGGAGCTAAAGAATTTACGTTATTGCTAGGTGGAAACTAGCACAAGCTAGTCTTAAGTTGATATGTAGGCCTAGCCTAATGACTAATTAGTGGGCCACTCAGGTTGATAAATGGTTTGTGGGACTCGTTGGAACTGTCTTATATGTAAGCCTATAGGCCTACTTTAATAGTTCTCTACAAACCTCAAAGTGCCTGGTTTTCCAATTATTTAATAGTGGAGTTCCAATTATTTAATAGTGGACTTACTCAGGGGCGCTAGTGCCCCACTCCGCCCCTGAGTAAGTCAGTAAGTAAATACTGTAAGTAATTAAGTAAGTACAGTAAGTGTCTATCACAGGCTACTATTTAGACCTGAGGCAGACGGACACAAAGTGTCAGGGCTCCAGAGTGCAACCAATTTGGTCGCATATGCGACCTAATTTTTCAAAAGTGTGACTAAAAAAAATCGGAGGTCGCACCGGTGCGATCAGCTATTCGAGAGAGGAAACGTGTCCGCATTGAAACCATAGACAGTAAAAGAAATGGACAAACATACTCCGTCGTTTTCAATGGGAGGGCACTGAGTCAAATAGAACGATTTTTCAGTTGGTCCCCCCAGTACTGCGCAGACTCACACTTAACTTTGTGACAGCCATCGAACTGAATCTTGTAACTCATATGATAGATACACAGAAATTCTTCTCACACTTCCTTCGCCTTCAAAGTCATCAAAGTTAAACATTTATTTATGTATTATTATTAATATCATTCTCACCAAGTCCTGTTAATGTTGAAGCTACCATACATGATCATCTTCAAAAACAGTCATGCTAAAACAAAACAAAAATGTTATAGCCTTGAAGCTAATCTTCTTTCCACTTTTCCGACCTACGTTCAATCCATCGAAAACCTCTGAAATGATTAGTGCCGTTTTTTTAAAAATTAGGTTTACTTTTTTTAATTATTAATAGGTTGCCTCTGTGTAATGCTTTACCTTAACATACGGTCGTGTATGCTAGGTTTTGCTTATGAGTTACCGTCATAGACAGTAAGGTGGACTGAGCTTCTTATCCAAACAATACGGTTATCTCCCTACGGCGCGAAAGAGAGATTACGTCAAAGCTAGCTTCCCTCCAACCGAACAAGCTAACCATTCTTCTTACGGGTAACCAACGTTACGGACGAGGTAGTGGAGTCTGTTTTGCCTTTGTAGTGTTTATGTGGATTAGACAGAAGCTACAATATCGGCACAGGATATATGTTATATGAAATTATGGTATTTCAAAAAACTCCTAGAATGAATGGGCTTCTATGGGAGTTAGCAGAGAGGTGGTCCCTCCAGCCTACGTCGATTCTTCTACTTCCGGGAATCCGCCTGCCCCCTTGATTGAAACTTTACCTTTGGTTCAATAACAGACACATATTTGGCCAATATCGTGGTTTAAACAAATCACAGATAGTGAAGGGCGGGACCTCCCCTCTGATTGGCCGTGGCCCAGTGCCTGTGTGTAAATTTGAAAATGCGTGTGCTGCAGAGAGAGAGAGAGAGAGAGAGAGAGAGGTCAGAGACCGGTCAGATAAACAGTGTGGTGTGGATGTAGTTGCATTACAGTGTGGTCACATAGGCCGAGATATAAATGTCCCCTCTCCCCACTGCCTTTCGGCGGCTGGCAGCAGCAAACCGATCAGACGAGCCCGAGACGATGATCAAATTTATCATTGCCTACGATAGGCCTAGTGAAACTTCCCTTCACCAAGTTCAGTCCGAAAATAATTATTCATCAGAAAAATAGTTTGAACGTAAACCCGACGTACAGGAATGCCACTTGCGCCAAATTTATAGGAGTCATTGCAGATGAAAAGACGTCTTAAATTTGCGAACAATGCATACTGTACAAGGCCTTCCCAAACGACAGAGATGCAGATATCGCCGAAAAGAAGTGCATCATTGACCGCAGTTACAAGTCAAGTCAAGTTAAAGTTGAAGTTGTACATATTTTTTTTATATCTTGTTAACACAAAATAGGGGCTACGGGTTCACAAATCCTTTTTACAGGTACACAAATCCTATCCTGTGAGTCACAACTTTCAAGAGTCATGCACTCGACACTTTTGCTCCAATCGTTGCAGTGCAGTTGGTGCGAAACACATTTGCACATCCGTGTTTCATAATCTGAGAACATGCACAACATTCGTGCATTTGTAAACCCAAATGTGAACTAATGCATCCGAAGTTGTGCATCTGTGAAATAATTTCTCATTAATAAAATTCTACAGATCGCTTTGATTTTCTTGCACGACTACAAGTCAATTGATACAAGTGCTCGAATCTGCTTCTACGAGTGACGATACTTTTGCTCCTGGCTAGGTGATATAATAGGAGCAAAAATATTTGTATGTGTGCACGTCGAGCGAATCGATCGAGAAAACAAGGCGGCCAGATCTGGATCCTGGATCGCGCTCAGACTACCATTGCCTGCTCATAAGGTAAGTAACCTCAGCATGTTTCCTTATCAATGAAGGACACACGATTTATAGTTTTTCTTTGCACAAAGCGAGGTAAAAATATTTGTTACGGTGTGCGGTGTTAAGTTTTACGACCATATTATTCATAATGTCTGCACAGCAAACAATTGCTAACTTGCACTATCCAATAGTCTTCGTGCAAGATACAAGTCAGCTGTTCGAAAATTGCAGAACGATTGTGTCAGATTGTGTGTCCTAATGACTTTGGACGGGCAGTGTTATATTTCTGTACTTCTAAACTAGTTATTTATCTAGCGATAGCTAACTAGCTTGATCTGGCACTGGAGGATTTAGCAAGCAGGTAAGCTAAGCTAAACATAGCTGTCATGATAATGTAAACCAACAAACAAGATAACTTCCCTTATATTATTATCATGTCACTTACCTTATGAGCAGGCAATTGTTGTATTTCTAATTTATAAATGTAGGCTACTTGCATGGATAGGAAAACGTTTTTAGAGGGTAACTGTCTCCTACTTTAGGTTATGTAGGGCTCATTGTGGGGCTGTTTTGGTGCCATTTCATTTTGATGTGTAGGCCTTCATGAATAATTTCAAATAGCCTACCTATTCATGTGTTTGGCATTTTCAGTCCGAAAATGTAATCCGGCCCCCTGAGGTCTCACTTGAAAAAAATCTGGCCCCCTGTACAATTTCACCTTGGCATCCCTGTTCTAAACAGAATTATTTGTTATATGTGGGAACCTTGCTCTTGCCAAAATGAATTTGAAGGGTATGGTACCAATGGTGGGGCTTTTATGGGGGTCCTAAAACCCTCTCCGGCAGAGGTGACTCTTTTGGAACCCCATATTTGGACCCCGAAATGACCATGATGACCATGTGGGCACTTGATGATCCTAATGGGATTTATACCAGATAAAGATACATATTTGTTCTTTCTTTTAATGAAATAACATTTTTGACTATGAAGCTCCATAATGTGAATTTTATTCACCATATATAATGCACCATTTTGGACATTGTTTCCTGAAGTCTGGAATGTAGATCAGGGAGAATTTAGTGATGATAAAGCATGAAAATAGTGGAAATAACTTAGTATTATGCTCAGTGATGGCAAACAATTAAATACTGAGACGGTCATGGATTAACCCCTTATCCCCCATGAAAGAGCATCAACCTTGTAAAGAACTAAATAACAAGAATGTTACATAGTGTAAGAGTTTTTCCTTGCCCCTGTCACTCTCCAAATAAAATGTAATTGAAAATTTAATTGAATAGTGTCTAACTATTATCCAAGAAATTGTGGAAGCAGATTTTGGGCTGTTTCTTAAAACTGAGCTTTGCTTAAATCACCTAGATTACATAACCTATCTGTAAATATTAAAATCAGAGGATACAGCTCATGGCTAAGAGTTTGTCAGTGTAGCCTTAATGGTTTATTTTCACAAAATGCTAAGCCTTCATATAATTCAGTTTCTTGAAACTGAGCAGCACTTAAATTGGCCAATGCATGATTTCATAACAGGCAAAATAGAAAATAAATGTTCAAAATGTTAAATATAGACTAGATATCTGTAATTATTACACGGCTCTTCACAATGCAAGTATAATGCTCCATTGACTTGAATGGAATTTCTCCAATGAAAGTTCTAGAGGTCATTATTTTCGACTAAAGGACCTTTGAAAAAAAAATAATGACCGCTGTCAATGGCAACGGAGTTTGTGCTTCTAATTCAGGTCTTTCACTCCGCAACTACTGGAACTTCATTCAAAAGTGGAAAGCAGACGGTTGATCAGGTGTGTTCTAAAGAATGTTTGATTCAAGTTCAGCATGTAAAGAATGTTTGATTCAAGTTTAGCATGAGAAACTATTTGTTTCTCAGCAAAAGCAACGATGAACAGTAACAAATAGGAGCCACCCCACTGTTATGACACTATTACATATGAATTGACCTTTAGATTTGTTACTGTATATGGAGGACAGGCCAATTATGATCAAAACTGGAGCCATTGGGATGCATCAATGCTATTCATTTGAGTGTCACATTATGCTGATGTCCTCATATACAGTAACATATCTGATATGGTGAAAAGCTGATAACTCACTTTGGATCAGACTGTGGTGGTCCACTGCTGAACTTCCGAGATCCATCCATGAAACAATCACTCTTCATAGACACACAGCTGGAAACTGGAGACACTGGTCTGTGTGTCTGTGGTCTGGATACACAGTGAAAGAAAAAAGGCATCTTCACAATGGTGGTTCTAGAAGAAATGCAAACACGCTTTCCGTATCTCACTCTTTCAATCAATGATTTTATTTGTACCCCAGTGGGGCAATTTATTTCAAAACAGTAGGAGCACACAAAATGTACACAAATACACATCGCATAATAAACAACATATCTCTCTCCCTCTGTGCCGCACACACACGATTACAAAAGGGAACCTAGTTGAATACCTAGAGAGTATCAGCTCATGCTCGAGCACCATGTGTGCCAGCTTACAGTCCTGGCTAAATTTACATTCATTTAAAATCAAACATCGCAGTTGATGTTTAATTCATTCATCTCTCATAATGTGATTGGCTATGTTGCTGTCAATCCCCTACTCCATATCCTAACCACCAATGAGAGCGTCTCTCATATGAAAATTCCTGACACTTCCCACTTGAAGAATTAACGCAAGGCCTTGTCAGGTCTTCAGCCTATTCACCCCTTGCTGTTGGTCCATTTCTTTTACTGTCTATGTTGCAGACACGTGACTTAAGTCACGTGATGGCTCCATGCTGGACGGCAAAAAGATGGGAGACGGACGGCAAATTACATTAGGTGACACAAATGGTATTGCCTTTATCTTATAACTCCTTGTCTGAGCGACTACCAGGCCTATGGTTTTTAAAAGTCAGATGTTCCCTGACAAAGACATTTGAAAATTAAGAATGTTTATTGACTTGAAAAATACACTAATTTTTGCAAACTCCCTTCATTCAACCCTTGAAGACATCGCGGTCTGGTGCGCTATGTAGATCGTTTCCCGTACCATTTAATTTCTCAGAATTTAGGTCTACTAGGCCTACAATAACGTCATCACCAAATACATCTTTTATTTTTAGTTGATCAACCACAAAGAGTAGCATAGGCCTACTGTGCACAGTGCACTGACGACTGTAGCAGCCCAACTTAACCAGTTGTTGAGAGGCAACCCCTTGTTTCATATTCACCCCTTGCAGACACGTGACGGCTCCATGCTGGACGGCAAAAAGATGGGAGATGGACGGCAAATTACATTATGTCATAAAGATTATGATGAACTGAACACCATTACTATAACATCTTTGTAGTTCAATGTATTGCTGTTTGGGGTCTGACAGTCAAAGAAGATGCCAGTGGTGTTGTTAGATGAAATGGGTCATGATCGCAAATGTAAAGTTATTAAAACTGGTGGTAACAGCAAGGGGAGATAACGTTACGTTAGGCTACTGTAATTAACATTATGGTAAATGAACACCCATAAGTATTTCTGGACTAAAATATTGCAAAGCGATTTGGTTACTTTATTTGTCTTGCTTTTATCAGTTGTAACATAGTCAAAACGTTAAGAATGTCATATCAGAACATGAAATAATAACTAGCTGCCACACTTAGAAGCTAGCTATTCTAGCTAACGTTTATCGTAGCTCATAGTGCTAGGGCTAATGTAACTCGTCAGTTTGTACGTTGCCCAGCGAATAAACTTACTTCTTACATGTCTTATGTTAAAGAATTGAAAGAAATCGGAAATTAAAAGAAAACTTGAACGGTATTATCTGTTTACATTCAGATCTTGCCAAAGACTTTGCCTAAGTGCTGCCGTCCTGTTCAGAGTCTATGGTTGCTATAGCAACCGCTGCTGTGCTTCATACACTGAGGAGATAAGCATGCAATTGTGGTTGAAATACTCCCGAAACACAAAGAAAACAAACCAAAATATATCTATGCAAGAACATGGGATGTTGTTGTATTCCAAACAATAAGCCAACAGTCGTGGAAGGGCATTACTACGGTTAAATCTCACTATAATCTCCTAGCTGTGCGATATGTCCCATTTACAACCCATTGATTTGATTCGTGTTCTTGCCGTCCACTAGGCTATTTGGCTGTGGCGCGAACAAAACGTGACGTCACTTGCAAGGGGTGAATAACAATAAGCCTAGGGCCTAGCACGATTCACCGCAACATTGGTCTGACTGTAGGCCTATTTGGAACATCACACCTGATAGCCTAATAAGAGATAGCCTGTTAATAACATATAAGCACACAGTATATTTTGTTTTTATTGAATCGATTAAAAATTACATCTCATTCTCTCAAACTGTATACTCTAACATGTACCTTAGCTTGTCGGATCATTGTCAAGTTCATGCTCTAATGCCATGCCGTGTCGGTGTTGTGGTCAACAACTGCGCTCCCCAAGAGGGACAAGAGGAAGTATAATGGAAATCAATATGAACATGAACATTTTACTTGAACTTTTCTTTGACTTTGTAGTGCTGTTAATACACTACAGCCACATACTTTAGCTAGAAAGCTTCTCAGTTTTAACCTTAATAGCTCTACTGTTGCATGGATCACTGACTACCTTACAAGTAGACCTCAGTACAGTATGTGAGACTCCATGGCACCATGTCTGATACCATCAACACACACATGGGGGCATCACAGGGTACAGTTTCATCTCCATTTGTATTTACCCTGCACACCACTGACTGCAGGCACAACAGTGATTTCTGTCATTTACAGACATTCTCAATTGGTTACATTCTTAATAATGACCATTCATCTTACCAGAATGAGGTGAATAGTTTTGTCAGGAGGCGTGATGAAGCAAAGTAGATAAGACAAAGAAGCTCATCACTGATTTTAGAAAGAAAAAAGCTGAGGTAACCCCCATCCAGATTAAAGGACAGGTGGACATCACCCCTATAACTACCTGGGGGACACTCAAGCTGGACCGGAGGATGAGCAGCAGTGTTATCATCTTATTAAGTCATTTAGGTCATTTGACCACACATATGACCTGAGGTCACAGGTCAGCAGACCTAATTCATTTTTTATCATGGTATGGTCAGTAGTGGGAACCGGATAATCTCGCAAGTCGCAACCTCCTGTAGCCTCGTCTTTGTTGCCTTCATGATTACCTTTTAAAAGTTTATTATTTTAAAAAGGAGATAGGCTACACCATGACAAGCCAGCTGGAATCTGCCACTCTCTTTGTCTCTTTCCTGTGTGCAATATGCGTTCCCAATTAAGTGTAAAGTTAGATCTGCTACGTAGTGGAGATTGAGGAGACCCAAAAAGTATCATCCTTGCATGTAAAATGGTGTTGGTGCATTTTGACTTTGTAAAGTTCTAGAGGAAGAGTGAATCACAGTTTACTTGGATTCAATGCAGATCTCCTTTATATTTTGAGAATGGACTTCTCCTTAATGGTGATACTGACCATACAAAGCAAACTAAACAAAAAAATCCTTCATAACATACAATACATTTCCCCCTTTTTTTACAGATATCTATAACCGTGTGTGTGTGTGTGTGTGTGTGTGAGTGTGTGTGAGTGTGCACGCGTGCGTGGGGGCACCACAGGGCATACAGTAGTTGTATCTCCATTTGTAGTTACCCTGTACACTGCTGACTCACCTGCCCACATTGCATCAGTACTCTGTCGTGGTAGCTCCAGATACAAGACCAACCGGTCTAGTGAGTACTGACTGTGTTCAGAGTTTGTGGCCCAAAGGTAGACTTGCTAATCTCTTAGACTACATAACACAGGTCTGGCGCTAGAGAGTGTCATACAGAGTCACTGAGGGTTTGGTGTCAACAACATCACAGTTTGTTGTTCTTTGCTAAAATAAAGTCACAGTTAAATGTTGCAGTCTAAAGTCTAACAGAGAGAGATGGAGATGCACAGAGAAAGAGAGAGAGGAAGAAAGAGAGAGAGAGAGAGGAAGACAGAGAGGGAGAGAGAGAGAGAGAGGAAGACAGAGCGAGAGAGAGGAAGACAGAGAGGGAGAGAGAGAGAGAGAGAGGAAGACAGAGAGAGAGAGAGAGAGGAAGACAGAGAGAGAGGGAGACCGAGAGTCTGACAGAGAGAAGGAGACGCATGTGTAGTAGGCCTAGAGTAGGCCAAAGCCAGAAAACATTGTGAGAAGGAAACACATGTGCAGTAGAATAGACCAGCGCCAAAATCAGTGTGATGCCCTTTCGTCTTATTTTCCTGTGATTAACTGTGTTGATATGTGCTATATATAATCTAGGCCTACAACCTGGAAATAGTAGGCTATCCTAATTAATCCCACATGTCAGTATTGTTTTTTGCAATAGGCCTATGATTCTACAATTGAATTAGGACACAGAGGTGTGTCTGTGAGCCTACTGAAAAGCAATTTACACCAATTGTTATTCAGGCGAACAAAAATCATGTCAGCCAAAGCCTATGTAACTCAATAACCTAACAACAGAACGTAGCCTGCCTATAGTGTCTACAAAAAGTTGTATACGAGGGGAAATTACTCACAGCAGTTCAGTTTTTCATTGTAGCTCCGTCTTTCCACCAGGATGGACTACAGGCTCGAGTTGATATGCTGATCCTTTCGTTTTCACCTGTGTGCAGGTGTTATTAACATTTAGTCCCGAAGTGTGACGTAGCGTTTCCATGACAGCAGAAGCACTGGATCTAAACAAACTTTCGAAGTGTCATAAATAGCATTGAATTTAGACATGTGGCATCATTTCTAGCTAAGAAATGATAATAAATATAAAATACATATATCCATTTAAACGTGTTTTACCTGCTAGGCAGCAGCTTAGCCACATAACACGGATTCCCCGGCAGATTTCAATGGTTAGATTAATTTGTTTAGATCCAGTGAATTTGCTGCCTTGGCAACTATTCCGTAGGCTAGCAACATCCCTCAAGAGGTAGGCTAGACCAGAAGATCCAGTTTTGTCACTGATGTAGCCTACATACATTTTCTTGTAGGCGTACGGCACAGACAGATATATAAATGTAAAAGTATATGTAGTAGCTATGTCCAGAGGCGGACAGAGTACACAGCTTCATTACTTGAGTAAAAGTACAGATACCCTTTGCTAAATTTTACTCAAGTACAAGTAAAAGTACAACAGTCAGATGTCTACTTAAGTAAAAGTACTGAAGTACTTGTTTTTAAAAATAGGCTACTTGAGTATCAAGAGTACAAAAGTACATTTTCTAAATATTGCATTACTACTGCAGTGCTTACTGTACATTTATGTACAGAAACGTCCTACATGGAGTTATGAAAAATGTTAATGTTAATACCTTAGAGAATGTAAAAGGAATTGAAAGTAAAATCAAGTCATTTTCATCTTTTTACCATGTTGCCAGGGATGGGCAGTACTTCTAATACATGTATTTAAAATACGTATTTCAAATACAAAATGCTATTTTGTAATTGAAACACTTGAAGCAAAAACTATCATTAACTTGTTCAGAAAGTGGAATAGTCTGGCAAGGTGGGGCCACAGGTTGGCACATTCCCGGGATGGACCTGTTGCGTCTTCATTCATTGTTTCATCCATGGTTTCATCTCTTATCTAAATCTAATCATGGAGTTGACTTTGGCGGAAAGCTGAAGGTGATTGCTGATAGGCTGTCCCAATCAGTGGCGCCTGCACAATCCAATCACGTTTGAGAGGGAAACAACAAATTGAGGGTTTCCGATATTTTTGCTTTTTCCTTTTTTTTTAGAAGAAGTAACTGGTACTCACGGTTATGGATAGAAATGTAGTGGAGTAAAGAGTACAATATTTGCCTCTCAAATGTACTTGAGTAAAGTCATGAGTACTCCCCAAAAATTATACTCGAGTAAAGTACAGATCCCTCAAAACTGTACTCAAGTACTGTACTCAAGTAAATGTACTCCGTTACGTCCGGCTCTGAGTATGTCATGATAAAGTAAAATCATATTTCATTTTCAAGGCTACCCCATGAAAATGAAATATGATTTTACTTTATCATTATTTTCTTTCTTGCTAAAGAGAGGTTAGCTCAGATTGATGTGTATTGACATGCCACATTCTTCGATATGAAAAAAACAAAACCAGCACTCCTTCCATCTACAGTATGGTAAGAGGATGGTAGCTTACGACTATTGTGGTGCTTACTGTCTCACTGAATGTGATCAAATATTTGGCCACCCTTGGCGTAAAGCTGTGTTCCTCTGGTGTTAGGCCTCCATCAGATCAGCCCAGCCAGACCCAAGTGGCTGCTGTACAGGCACTGCAAGAATTTCTCAATAAACAGAAATGCACGTGCAAACAACCAAATAACACTGGATTCTCTATTTCCCCCTAACCAGTCACCACTGACCCCTACCATATTGCACATAAAAACTACCGTATTACAAACATTTGTAGTGTGTAGGCTACAGTAGCCTATATACAGTATTCCCATAGAGAGGATTTGAAAATGATTTAAACAACATATAATGTATTACATATATGAAGCAACATAATGAAGGAAACTGAGATCGTAACAGTTAGGCTGTTTACTGAGTAAAACCACTCCCTGAACTGCATACACATTACATGGTAATTACCCACATATACGTTTACAAGTAGGGGGCGATCAATTCACATTTAACAAACAAGTACTGTACATAAGAGTTACGAGCCCTAGAATGAAGTTACGCCCCCTAGAATGTGTCTGGTTGTATCGACTCTGTATCCTCCTTTCCATTAGCTGTTAGTGGTAATGATGGCTACTGAGTTGGGAATGCAGATGTCTCCACCCCCCATGATGAAGCAGCAGGAGGAGGAGGAGACAGAGCCTCTCTGTAGATCCTGCTGTTCTTCAGGACTCTGGTGTCGTGGAGCGAGCCAGGATACCCAATGAAGATGGTGAGGAAATTGTCCCTCCCATCACACACACAGCCTGCATCTGATTGGATGGAAGGAGCTTCCTGTTCAGGTCACCCTGGCTTTTTGGTCCAGAGGGGCTCTTGATGTGGACATGGCAGTCGTCTATCACACCTACACACTTTCTAAACATGGGACGGTTGGCTAAGGCTTAGAATGTTTCGTCCACACACTACAGCTCCTGTTGGGTGGGGAGTTGGTCCATGCATCGTCGTGACAACCTATGGGCTGGTCAGCTCCTTGGCGCTACTGTCCCTTTAAGAGCCTAATTGATGGCCCCTCTCTCACCTGTCCCTGTCCCTTTAGATTTCCCCATTTAGGCCCATGCCAGCAGAGGGGATGGACAGGTGGCAGGTGTGCTTGCACCCTGTTGCTTTGTTTCTTTTGTTCTCCTCCTCTCACATAACAACACCATACTCCTCATGCATCCATCCACTCACTTTTATACTGACTACTGAACACTGTAATTAATTCTTAACTTAAAAAAAAACGTGTGTCCTTTATTTTGGTGACGACTTGGAGCCAGGTCGTTACAACAGTCATCTAAGTCAGTGATCTCTGCCCGAATGCATCAGTCAGCACATTGTTGCCCAGGCAACCTTGAACTGCTGGGGTAAAGTGGAATGACTTTTGCTCATTTAGAATGGACAGGCATGGAGTGTGACTGAACATGCCATAAAAGGAAGATGGCTCTTGATGTCAGGTCATTCAGCCACACTCCAAATGTGCATCAGTGAATGGAGCCTCCTCTTTGTCCACATGAAATGAAATGACTATATATGACAGCCTGCCCCTTCTCTAACTAGTCTGATTGCTCTCTGCTTCCATCTAGTGCTATCTATAGGAACAACAGGACAATGTTTGGTGTTATTCCATATCTGTGAAACACCCTACAGCTAATAAAAACTGACCCTGACGAAGACACAGGAGGTGTCGAAACGGTAGTCATTTTTTGCACTGCAATTATTATCAGTGTGTCGCCTTTACTTTTATAGTCATTCTTCCTACCACTGTGAAGCACCTGATTGCACAGCTCCAATTGGATGACGCGTAGGGCATCCACTAAAAACTGACCTTGTTCTTCCCATCATCACATGTGTAGTCCTAATGATCTACTGCTGCCATCTAGCGTTCCAATATAGGAACAACAGGACAATGTCTGGAGTTATTCCATATCTGTGAAACACAATACAGCTCATAAAAACTGACCCTGTTCCTCCCATCATCACATGTGTAGTCCTAATAACCTACTGCTGCCATCTAGTGTTCCAATATAGGAACAACAGGCCAAAGTACAGCAGTATTCTGTAACCCTTCATGACCTCTTTCTAAAAGACTGATCTGTTGCATGCTCACAGTTAATGGACAACACATGAATTAAATAATAATAATAATAATAGTCGCTCTTCACCACCCAAATCACCTGTGACTTCTTCCTCTTCCCCGGCAGATTGTTTTCATGCTGAAGAATCATCAGTTTGCAGGAGCACTGCTGTATCACTGCACAAGGTGACCTGAGAGTAGTTATTTGTTCTGCTTTAAGCACCATCCTGTTGTTTGATTGGATGATTCATCTCCCTCCTGCTGTACTGCTAGAAGGAATATACTTCAGCTAAAAAAAATATATTTCTCGGCAGAAGAATGATGCTTTGAGAATTAATCATTATATTTTTCGTACCTGTGTGTTTACTTTATGAAACTTGCTAGGTACGTGTATGTGAAGTAACTGTTTTAGAAAAGCAATAAGCCTTGCAAGCTGTAGGTTGCAGTGATTTAAAAAAAAGCTAAGGGGGGTTTTAGTCACTGCACTTTGTGTCTGTTTAAAATCATTGGATCCTATGACTTTGTGAGGCATAGTTATTAGTTCCTCACTCTCTCACTCACTCTCTAGTTTAAGTGTAACTCTAAGTAACACAAATATAATCCACTTAAAAGTATATGTAGTATGTCAATATTGTTCATAAAATAGGTAGTTGCACCCATGTGAGCTGGTTTAACAGATTATCATGAAGCTTCTGAGAGAAGGGAGTGGGTGAGCAGACTCTGTAGCCTATATGTAGTGCACATCACAGCTCTTCAGAGACAACATAAACTACTGTGCAAATGTCACTCCAAAAGTAGTGGTTTATATAATGTTTTTTTCTTCAGGTCAGGGTAAAATGGACTAACTTCTGCTCATTGAGAATGCACATGTGCACTGTGACTGAACATTACATCTGGGTTCACTGTGTGCTAAGTGTGTTTCACTAATTCACGGATTGGGATGAATGCAGAGACCAAACTTCCCTCTCGGGATCAAAAGAGTATTTATACTTATACATGACATCTGGGTTTATGACAAGTGGGGTAGAAGGAGGATGACTCTTGATGTCATGATATTCAGCAACACTCCACATGTATATCAGTGAAGTCTTCTCTTTGTCCACATGAAATGACAGACTCCCCCTTTAATGGTCATTTGGACGACAGATAAATTATGCAGAGCCAGTCAGGCAATGGTGGAAAAATCAGGAATGAGGGTTTATTTTGTCCTACGGTAGAGACCAAGGGAAGAAGGATACAAGGATACAAGGATACAAGGAAGTTTATTGTCACATGCATATAGTTACTGGAAGAAAGAAATGCAGTGAAATTATGTCTGGTGTCAGCCTATTTGTGCATTAATGGGGGGGGGGTAAAGAGTGCAGTAGAAGAGGGGTTTAGTAGATTAAGTGGCAAGGGCTGCATAAAAAAGGTGGGGGAGGATTGGGATTGGGTGGGGGGCACCAACAAGGAGCACCCAAGAGCATGACCTCATATAAAGATTCAACAGCTTCTCTGACTAGAGGAGCAAATAGTTGGAGCTGAAGTGTCCCTCCAGGTGGAAGAGAGAGGGGTGTTAGTCACTGGGCCCAGTTTACCTGAACCACACTAAAAGCAGAAGAACTCCAGACGTCCATTAGCATTGGTCATTCTGGCCATTTAGACGCTCTAATGATGCAGATAACACAAAAAGCAACACACACGCACACACACACACACACACACAATGCAGATAACACAAAAAGCAACACACACGCACACACACACAATGCAGATAACACAAAAAGCAACACACACGCACACACACACACACAATGCAGATAACACAAAAAGCAACACACACGCACGCACACACACACACACACAATGCAGATAACACAAAAAGCAACACACACGCACACACACACACACAATGCAGATAACACAAAAAGCAACACACACGCACGCACACACACACACACACAATGCAGATAACACAAAAAGCAACACACACGCACACACACACACACAATGCAGATAACACAAAAAGCAACACACACGCACACACACACACACAATGCAGATAACACAAAAAGCAACACACACGCACACACACACACACACAATGCAGATAACACAAAAAGCAACACACACGCACGCACACACACACACACAATGCAGATAACACAAAAAGCAACACACACGCACACACACACACACAATGCAGATAACACAAAAAGCAACACACACGCACACACACACACACAATGCAGATAACACAAAAAGCAACACACACGCACACACACACACACAATGCAGATAACACAAAAAGCAACACACACGCACACACACACACACAATGCAGATAACACAAAAAGCAACACACACGCACACACACACACACAATGCAGATAACACAAAAAGCAACACACACGCACGCACACACACACACAATGCAGATAACACAAAAAGTAACTGTGACACTATGAACTCTCTCTCCTTATCTCTCTCTCACACACACACACACACACACTTCTTTCTCTTGCTATTTCTGTGCCTGTAAACATTCTTATTAGGTAGCCTTGCTCTTTTCTTCCTCTCTTTCTTTCCCTCTCTCTGTCTCTGTCTGTGTTTTTAACACATACACACTCATACACATACACACGCATACATGCACGCACGCACGCACACACACACACAATGTTTGTCTCTTTCTCATCCTGTACAATAAATCACTTCTCGTGCTTGTGCCAAACGACTCTAAAATAAATCACCTTCTCTTTGAAACAAGTGTTTCAACTTGTCTCTTTAGCTATTCAAGATGGGGGAATGATGAGGTATGTTTTTTTAATATAGGATAAATCTTTTGTGTACCTTGTTACTTATATTGCACAGAAGTAACTGTTTTATGTAGGATAAAGCTGTTTGTGCTTCGTGTCCATTTTGTGAGTAGTCCATCTCTTAACTCACGGTGCCGTTCCTCCTCTCGTCCCCAGAGCCATTCAGAGCTGTCCCTCCTGACATGACCGGTGAGTCTGGGTTCTGATTGGTCTCTTTAGACCGTGTCACATTTCTACATCCTGTCTCCGTGTGCCAAGCTTCCTGCTTGTTGTCCAGTGCACCGTTGTCCAGCTTGCAGTGTGTGACGTGTCCAAGCATTAAACCCCCCCCCCCCCCCCCACACACACACATGCCACTCTGAAATGGGCGCTTTCACTGTGTGCCACCCTGTGCCCCCATGCCACCCACACCGCTGCCCGCTGTACCAGCCTGACCTGAAGAGGGTCGTGTGCCACAGAGACGCAGTCCCCTGTCTGATCAGGAAACCAGACGATTAATGATGTTTTATAAACAAAGTTCGGGTGGAGCCTTCGGGATGATTGACAGCAATTAACTCACCCACTGCCGCCGCAGGGTAGGCCTATTTAAGCCGACCTCCTTTTCCATGCGTCACACGCTCCGACGTTAGAGAAATCATTCAGTCTGCGTATCGTTCGCATTGACAAGACAGCTCTCATGGAACTGGAAATCCACCCAGCGCCAGCAAGGCGTTGACCCTACCCACTGGACAGTGGCTCGCATCCGCAGCACTCTCCATTCCCGCGGCATCGCGATGCCGCATGTCGGATAGGAAGTTCCATCTCCTCCGCCTTCTAACGCAGTCGGATAACCCGGTCTTTTCGCCCTCCCGCTCCCTCACTTTGTTTTCCTCCCCAGACCAGGAAGCAAGCTGCTCCTTCTGGCATCCCGACGCGGTTCCTTCCGCCGGCCATTCAGCCGGACGAAGCACACACCACCAGCCACCTCGCGAACCGGGCACGCCGACAGCACTTTCCGGCACCACACGCTTCAGAGCGTATCATTCCGCTGCTTCAGCCACAGCCACTGCCACGTCAGCGGCTCAGGCCCATTCCCGCCGCATCTCCGCCGTATTTCCGGGTCCAGCCCCACTTTTCCAGACGGCCCCGGTAGCGACAGCGTCGCTACTCCCCCCCCCCACTCCTTCTTTCCCTCCCCCATCCACCTCCCCTAGCCAGGACTCGGTCCAGGCCTGCCCCACCTCCAGTCGTTCCGACGACTGCTCCCTCCCTCCCCCCTCTCCCCCTCCCCTTTCCATCCCGGGAGCCACGTCTGTACAGCACGCCTCAACTCACGAAGCGTCAGCTCGAAGAGTCACCTCACTAGCTCCCCATCTCTCTTATGAGTTAGCGAGCACCTGGTCTTAGTCGGCGCCGATAGCGACAGCGTCGCTACTCCCCCCTAACCCTCTTTCCTTCCCCGTCCCACTTCCCGCGACCCTGTCCCAGGTTGCTCCCCTTCCGGTCGCGTCAGCGACCGCTCCCTCCCTCCCCCCTTTTCTCCCTTCCCATCTCTTCCCCGGCTCCGCGCTAGACCAGCCCGCAGCAGCGGGTCATCAGCACTCTGCGAGTGCTTCGGACCACGACGTCCCGTTCCGGCAGCAAAACTATTCTTTAGCCACAGCACAGGCCCTGCCACCGCCTCCTCACGCTGCAGCATTCGAACCACCACCCGTCACAGCGTCCACCAGGAACCTCATCTTGTCAGGTGCAGACGTAGACCTTTCTACCATTCTTCCCTCCCTTCCTATTCCCTCTCATAACCGGGATCTAGTTTGCGGCGAACTGGTTTTTCTCTAAAAAATTCTGGCCCAGCATCAAAAAACCCTGTCATTTCCCGAGTTCACCATAGCTTTTGCCAACTACACAGAAGTCGTCTGTTTCGTGTTCTCCAGTCGACGCAAATGACTAAGCTAAATGACTACCTGGCCATCATCGCCGGCCTAGCCGTATCCTACGGTGGAGCTCATTTTCATACGTAGGCTACCACCGGCTGTTTTCAGCAAAATGCGCTGCCAGAGTCGGCCTCTGGAACTAAAACTCCTACTGGGGCGCGCTCGATATGGAGCTCCATAACCGCGTTTTCCTAGGACTTAAGCCATCTTGTCCCCTCTGCAATAGCCCCAGTCACGGCGCGGCCGAGTGTCCACTAGTCAACCCCGACCATCAATTCCCCAGCACCAGCTCCACAGCCCCTAAATCCTCTTCCTATGTTCCCCGCATCCCCGATGCTACGGCAGGAGAAGCCAGGGAAGAGGACGAGCGTTCCTGGAAAGGTCGAGAAATCTGCCGAAGATTTAACTTCGCTCAGTGTCGCCAATCCTCCTGCCGTTACCTCCACGTTTGCAGCTACTGCGCAGGCGCCCATGCCAAGTCAGTCTGTTCCGCACTCAAGAACATAAATAAAAAGTTTAAAAAGTATCTCTCTACTCCAATCATTGTTCTGCTCTCCATTCAGAACTTCAGTCCAATCCAAATAGGGGATTTTGCGATTATTTGACTTCAGGGTTGAAGCACGGGTTCCATCCAGGTGTTTTAGCAAGACCTACAGAGTCTTTCGTTTGTAAAAACCTACAATCTGCCGTCAAAGATCCGGAGGTAGTCACCTCACTCCTAAGCAAAGAGGTCGAATCTGGTTTTATGATCGGTCCGTTCACCATGCCTCCATTCCCAGTCTACAGGATCAACCCCATAGGCGTAGCTACGCGCAAATACTCAGGAAAAAAGAGACTTATCATCGACCTCTCAGCTCCGCACAATAGTACCACTCCCAGCATTAACAGTCCGATTCCACTAGAAGAGTTCTCGCTGCACTACCACTCTGTCGATGACGCTATCGCTCTGATCAAAAAGGCAGGTAGACGTTGCTGGCTAGCTAAAGCGGACATCACCTCAGCCTTCAAAGTCATGCCCATTGATCTCGAATTCTGGCACCTCTTCGGAGTCAAATGGCATAGGAGATACTATTTTGCAGTTCGCCTCACCTTCGGCTGCCGCAGCAGTCCCAAAATTTTCGATACGCTATCAGAAGCCCTGTGCTGGATTCTCCTAAATAACTATAAGCTCCCATTTCTCGTTCATCTTCTGGACGACTTTCTAGTAGTTATCCCCCATTCCTACCCACCGGCCCTAGGCATCTCTACGCTAACTGACGTATTCAACAAACTGGGAGTCCCACTCTCAGAAGAGAAAACGTGCGGTCCCTTATCCAGACTCGAATTCCTCGGCATCATTTTAGATACCGAAGAATTCTCTTCATCTCTCCCCAAAGAGAAAAAAGACAGAATCTCTTTACTGTTGAACGAGTTTATAACCTCACCATCTCACACCAAACAAGAAGTTCTCTCCCTTCTAGGCCACCTCAATTTCGCCATGCGAATCATTCCCCAGGGCCGCCCTTTCATCTCGCATCTCCTAAACTGCGCCTCAGCATCCCCATCTCTCGAAGACGTAGTATATCTAGATGCCCAGTGCCTGGCCGATCTCAAACTCTGGAGGATGTTTTTAGACGAATGGAATGGTTTGTGCATGTTCTACGACGACTGCCAATCATATCCAGAAGACCTCCAGCTGTACACAGACGCAGCCCCCTCAATAGGCTTCGGAGGCTTTTTCAAAGGGCGCTGGTTTGCATCCCCTTGGCCACTAGAGTTCAGAGCGCTAATAACGGAAAACGAATCGTCAGCCGTGTTCGAACTCTACCCCGTAGTCATTGCGGCCCTACTCTGGGGGAAGGAGTGGACCTCCAAGAGCGTGCTAATCCACAGCGACAACGAAGCCGTAGTGCACGTCATAAATAACTCGCGCTCAAAATCGCCTGCGCTTTCCCCTCTTATTAGGCGTCTAATCTGGATAGCAGCCAGCTACCAGTTCATTATAAGAGCCGCGCACGTCCCCGGTTGCCACAATGAAATTGCTGACTCTCTTTCTCGTCTTAATTTCCAGAGATTCAGAAGCTTGGCTCCAGAGGCGGACCCGTACCCTACTCCACTCCCCAGCTTTTCGGAGACCATCTTCCTATAAACCACCCCCTCAGTTATCTTCAGCCCATCACGGCCGACCTAGCCCTCCAAGCCCTCGCACCCAGGACCATGCAGTCCTACTGGACTGCTTGGTCGTGCTTCAAACAGTTCCATGCAAAGCACTCACTACCATTTCCCAGTTTCGATGCAGTCACCATATTATCATTTATCACCTACGCCCACACTTCACTCGGGATCAAAGTCTCTTCCATTAGAGTCTACCTAGCTGGCATTCATTTCTTCTACAAACTCCTCCACGGCTCCGAATGCCCTTCCTTCTCCGACACCAGGATAGGCTTGTTAATCAAAGGTATCCGTAGGCATCAGCCAGTCCCCCAAGACTCCCGCCTTCCCATTACCTCAAGTATTCTCGCCACCTGCCTTGCTACCCTTCGCAAAGGGTTCATATCACCACATTCCGATTTCACCATCTCCGTTATGTTTATACTGGCTTTTTTTGGGCTGCTGAGATGTAGCGAGTTTACATGCCCTTCGTCTCTCTTCATCCCCGATGTCCACCCGTGCATCGCAGATCTAGAGCAGCTAGACCAAGACACCATTCGATTTACCATCAAACAGAGTAAAACCGATCAGTTCCGAAAAGGACACTCCATATTCATTTTTAACTCCGCCTCAGATCTTCAGCCTTTCCAATACCTGTCTCACTACATCTCATACCGGTCAGCTCAAGCTTCGCCTACTAGCCCGCTCTTCGTGTCAGACGAAGGGCTACCCATCACTCGCCACAGATTCCAGACTCTCTTAAAAAACATTCTAGTCGAATCTGGTTTTCCCGCGGATCGCTACTCCGCACACTCCTTCAGGATAGGAGCTGCCACAACAGCTGCGCTCAACGGCTTATCGGAGCAACAAATTAAATACTGGGCCGTTGGTCCTCGGATGCCTACCAGTCTTACATCCGCTCCAATCTAGCGGATTTACGACTCGCTCAGCAAGCACTTATGTAGTTGGTAGCGGCCTTTCTCTGTGATCTTTTGGGGTGCAAGCGGTCATCGCTCTATCGCGATGTCCGCTCCAGGCACTCCAGGACCACGGACAGCTACCTTGCCAAACACGCACTTCTCCCATACATTCTAGTCTAGCTGAAGCAATCATATAGAAGGGCGAACTAGTGAAATGATGTTTTATAAACAAAGTTCGGGTGGAGCCTTCGGGATGATTGACAGCAATTAACTCACCCACTGCCGCCGCAGGGTAGGCCTATTTAAGCCGACCTCCTTTTCCATGCGTCACACGCTCCGACGTTAGAGAAATCATCCCCCCTCCTCCCCCTACTCCTCCATTTCACCAATTGCCCTGTTACTCATCCTCCTTACACAGGGGGGTGCAAGCGGTCATCGCTCTATCGCGATGTCCGCTCCAGGCACTCCAGGACCACGGACAGCTACCTTGCCAAACACGCACTTCTCCCATACATTCTAGTCTAGCTGAAGCAATCATATAGAAGGGCGAACTAGTGAATTGATTATTATTGATTACAGACGTGTCAGAGAGATTATAGATATTGACATTTGTGAGGTATTGTTTGACGAGGGTCAGGTTTGAGGTATATGAGGTGTAATCAGTGCAACTCTGCCATCGTCAACCCCCCAAAAAAACACACCCCAAGTCCCACACCTGTCATGCATCTGCTGTCCTGGTGAATCTATAAGACGCCCTGCAGCGTCAAAGTCAAAGTCTGCTTTATTGTCAATTTCTTCACATGTCAAGACATACAAAGAGATCGAAATTGCGTTTCCTACTATCCCACGGTGGAGACAAGACATATTTTACCAATTAGGTCCACAGACAAACATAACATTCAAGTAAACAATATAAAAAGTAAAAATAAGAAGGCACATACAATGAAGAAATAAGAGCAGCAAAATTTGGTAGAAATTGTGCAATTGTGCATACAGTAGACAGTCAATATAATAGTGCAAAAGTCAGGCCAATAAATGGCTGAGGTAGTTTTGTTTGACCTAAGTATGCAAGTGGCATAGTGGTGCAAGCAGCAGAAGTGTGTTCAGGACAACAGGACAACCAGCGTGCAGATCTGGGCTGGGCTCAATGTGGGGCGGAGCTCAGTTACTATGGAGTTTAGTTTCCTCTCTGTTTTACATGGTCGTGTTTATGCTTTTATGCTTTTTTTTTAGCAGAGCTCTACATTGAGCTCATGATCATCCTGGCACAGTCTATTTACCTCTTTCCATACGCTAAATATGTATCAACCAAACCTCAAGGAAGAGGGATCAACTCGACAAAAGTAGCTTCCTGCTTGTGGTCCAGCGCACCATTGTGCAGCTTGCAGTGTGTGACTTGTCCAAGCACTAACAACACCCCCCCCCCCCCCCACACACACACACACACACACACAATGACTGAGGGTGTGTGACGTGTTCCAGCATACAGTGTGTAATGTGTCCACTCTTGACATGCGCTCTTTCACTGTTGCAATAGTAGCAACATTTTGTATGTGCACTGGCTGAGCTATTTATTTGGATCTTCTGACATCTGTGTTTTTCCTTCAATTTGCCTTGTCCTGTTTCAATGACTGTGTGCATCTTTGATACAAATAGCCAATCTGCACATAGCATAAACCATACCTTTCAACAGTCCCGTTTTTCCTGGGTTTCTCCCGTATTTCAAGATCATCTCCCAGCACCCTCCCGTTTAGTTATTTCTCCCGAAAAACGATCACTTAGTTTCAATTTCAACCGTTTTGTCATAGGCTAAAACCTGGCAACCCAAAACCCAAATAAGGAAGCGGGTGCCGACTGCGCAGCCCGAGTCTCGTCGTAAGCAAGCGGGCTAGTTGAATGGCCTACTCCAGAACTAGCTGTTGTGAAATTGTTGGGAATTTAATTGATTAACACATCACATAAACTGTTATTGAGTGTTGTTGATACACTGAACTTGTGCACTCGGAACCAAATCTGACAGCAAGCAGCTTTGGAGTTTTGGAAGTAGGCTGCAGGCAGGCAGCTGGTGGATACATAACTGGCATGCGTAAGGTAATGGTAAGGTAAAAGCAACGACCGAAATGCAGTGTTGAAACACGTGTATGAAACGAAACGTATTAAATATGCAAACACAGATCCGGTATAAACACTGACTGAAGTGTGGGTCAGTCCCGGGGCCGGCCGCAGATTCCTCCCCCTGTGAACAGGGGCCGCCACCTCCTCTTCTGCCTCACTGTCCATGGTGAGGAGTGCCATGACGCCGTCACCGAGCCCCAACATGGCCCACCGGCAACTGACTGCTCTCACCACCCGGAGGCCCCAGAGAAACACCTTTCAAAAGGCCTTTTGAGACGGTCAGAAGCTGCCGAGGCTCGGGCAGGGTACTTCACCAGCCAGTGTGCAGTGGAGCTTTCTCTCACTGGAGACTTCATCATGGATTGAGCTGTCAGATGCTGTACAGCCTACGGTGAAGTCTGAACTGGACTTGGGCCAATGGGCGCCAGAGGATCAAAGTAAGGTCAGGGGGGGCGTTTGCTCAAAAAAGGTTGAGACCACAACAAGTCTGAATATGTTCATTGGAAGTGCACTCGCTGCTGTACTCATTTCCAAGGGTGAGGAGGACTGCCAAGAGTTTTTTTTTTGTCAGATCCAGGAGATTATCCAGATGAAAAGCATCTTGAAATAGCATCAGGATCTGAATCTAATATAGTGTGAATCCTGGCATCCAGCCACTCACTACATCAGCATTAGCATAGAAACAAAACAAAGAGGATTCCAAATCTGGTGTTGAATGTTTTATCTTTCAACATGGTCATAATGGTATCCCACAGTGGCACATGATAGTCCTTTTTCATTGGCCCCGAGATGAACCCCAACGGCCTCAACTAGATGAACGTAGGTCATGCAACATTACTCTGAACCTAAAACCCTGTTTGTGCTAAACGAGATGCAACATAAGCCTCCCCACAGTAACTCCACATCAAAACTGTACTCGGTTATGAAGTTATTTGTCCTCTAGAATTCCTGTATTTTACCCATCTGGGGGGGAGTGTACACACACACACACACTGGGAGCACACATAGACACCCGGAGCAGGGGGCTGCACATACACACCTGGAGCAGTGGGCAGCACACACACACACACACACCTGGAACAGTGGGCAGCACACATACACACCTGGAGCAGTGGGCAGCCCTGAATCCAGCGCCCAGATACATTTGGGGGTTACGTGATCAAGGGCACCTCTTCCGTGGATGTGGAAGATCACTATTCAACCCTTCCACCCCCACCTGGATGCCCACAGGTTTAGGTGAAGGTCAAGTGGGTCAAGTATCTGCTCACTGAAAATGCACATGAGCCATACAACTGACCATGATGCCACACACACACACTTTTATTTCAATTCTTTAATTGTATTTTGTTTTCCTATGAATTACATTCTGCTCCCCTTTGTTATACACATATCAAACCAAAGCCATTTGAACCAATTACATATTTCATTTATTATTCAAATAAAAGGACCCCCTTCCTTCTCTCTCACTCTTTAAGCATATCAGAATGTGGAAATGTCTCTGCAGCAACACACTAAAGTCAAATAATGGTGGATTAACTCCCAGTCCTGAGAATACCCATCCACTCTTGCTCCATGTTCATCTTTTTAATCTTTACATAACATACAATATACCAGGTTCAAGTTCCAATGTCATTGTAAAAAAATCAATACAGTATCTGATATGACATGTTTGGTCGATACTTGATACTCTGATATGACATGTTTGGTCAGATACTTTCTAACGAGGAGATACAGCACTCAACAAATCTCCCATAGAAATGTATGGGGTTAGTTCGTAACGCAAACTTGGCAGTCGTCTATTCCGCCCCTTCCACCACCAATACATCATGCCAATGATGTGGTATGTTATGAATACATCATGCCAAACATGTGTTGATGAGGTTGGTGTGTCATGATTCATGAAGCATTGCGCACGCGCAGTTCTACCCAAAATAGGTGCCCGATAAGTGCCCAAAAAACGTTGCAATATGGCCGTTGAGTGGAGGGACTTGTCTAAAAGGACTTTGGTTTTGATTGTGTAGATACTTGAATAGAAATTGATCACACAGAAGGAAGGGAAGGAACACATACACCCACTCACAAAAAGACACACACACACACACACACACACACACACACCAGTGTTAATTTTGACAGCAAATTCTGATTTAGTCTTAGTATTAGTCTTTTGAATAACACACCATTTAGTTTTAGTCATATTTCAGTCATCTGAAATATTTTAGTCTTAGTCTAGTTTTAGTAAACCAAATATTAGCAGATTTTAGTCGACTAAATCTACAGTGGACTTAGTTGACTAAATGTTTCTCCCAGAGGTGGGACCAAGTCACTGGTTTGGCAAGTCACAAGTAAGTCCCACGTCTTAGCAGTCGAGTCCAAGTCCAAGTCACATCAAAGCCGGTCATAATTTTAACACATCAATCTAATCTACAGTATTTTTTTTATAAATACAGATTAAAATATGTTCAATGTTTCTGTCTTAAAATCTTTTATGATATATGCATGCGCACACCTGTGAAATATACGCATGAGCATATCTGAGTAATCTGTACGAAACGGATAGCTAGATGACACTCAGCACAGCAGTAAATATATATTGTTTTTCCAAATTGCGGCGTCCACTGTAAGGATGAGTAATAATTTGACCGATGGCCTTTCACTGCGCTAGGCCACAAATTTGCCTGCAAACTATTTATTAGGCTGTCTGCCAGTGGCGACTCATAAGGGAAGCCAAGGTCATGGCTAATGATTACAATAAATGGTGACGAGAAGAATCTTCACATAGGCTACATTAGTAAATTGCTGCGGTTAAATATGTTTCGTTTTTAGTATGGGCTGTCAAACGATTAAAAAAATAACTAATTAATATCATATTTTTAAATGAATTAGTCTAGATTAATTGTGATAAAAAAGTACATTTTCTTCCTAAAGACTAAAGCTTCTTATATGGCATATTAAATACAGCATCACAAAATTACTGAGTAACCACAAAGGTAAAAGTAAAACACTTCTATTATTTAAATGATAATAATGAATTTTGTTTTAAAGTATTAATTTCTTAAATACAACACATGTGATGCTGTTTAACTCATTTGTAAATGGTGCATTGTTACTTTAAGCCCATTGTGTGCCACTGTCCACACGTTCTAATGATCTTTTTTTACCAGCTTTATTCAAATATAGCTATGGCTAGTCCACAAACTCTAACATTGTTTGTGCCACATGTATAGCACAATATTAACAATGATAAGCATGATATTGATAATTTGGCACGAACAGCTTTCATTCCTTTGGAAATAAAAGCATGTAATAAAAGCAATTAAAAGTGAATTATGAGCCTGGTAGCTAGTAGCCACCTAGCTAAGTGGAATGTGTTTCAATCGGCATAATATAATGTGCTTCATGTAAACGAATTATTGAAGACTTCAAGACTCACCAGTTCCATTACACAAAGGCAAAGACAACTCTTCATATTCTTGTCCATTTTCCAAATCACAGTGAGTGCAGCCTATAGGCTTCTACATACCTGACGCACCCGACCGGTAGCGCGACAATGTGACGTCAAAATGACGTAGGTCTCTCTGGCGCGCCAGGGTTTTGGCCGTGTAGCGCGAGGTAGCGCACCACTCATTTTTTTTCAGACGAGCGCGACAAGGCGGAAACAGGAAGATGGACTAGTTCGAGGGCAAGCGAGTTGCAGTGTTTTGTTACAGTCGTGAATTTTTAATAGTTTGCTGGATAAGTTAACAAAGTTACCAGTGAGAGTTGCAACACATGGAATTAAGAGGAAAGAATAGAAACGATTTATTTTCAAACAAAGGATATCTATTAAGGCCTGAACAAAATCTCTTTCCACTTCAGGAAATTACACAAACTCAGCCAGCTGCTAGCTAGCTAACTAAACTGTTTAAATTATTAAAATTTCCCTCGGGATGACTAAAGTACCTATCTATATATCCATCTATCTATCTATCTATCTACCAGTGCACACACCTTGGAAACTACATGATAATGATGATGGTAGTTGTGAATAGTAGCAACCAAAGTCTGAAGTACCATCACAGAGGCTAGCTACTGGTGTTTCTTACTGCAGCTTCTTCTGCTGTGTAAGTAGTTAATGTTAGTCTTTTCACAACAGCGACACCTCTGTTCAGGAGAATATTGCAACTAGTGTTGCGACCACCACGCGCGAGTATAAATGGTTACGGCGCTTCTGTGACGTCACATTGTCGCGCTACTGGTCGGATGCGTCGAGTATGTGGGACGTTTATGTCAAAGTGCCCTGACTCTCACAGTTTATAACAGTAGTAAAAACCGGATAAATCCGCAATTTCCTCTAATCTTGTCTTTGTTGCCTCCATGATTTCGTTTTATACGTTTCTTATATTTAAAAGAAGATATCAATCATCATCAACAATGACAAGCCAGCTGGAACCTGCCACTCTTTTCTGTCCCTTTCGTGCGCACTGAGACACGTTCTCAATTAAATGGAGTAGGCTAGCATACGTTCAAGTTGGATCTTAATGGAGACGACCTGAAAAGTATCATCTTTATGTAACATGCTGCTGGTGCATTTTGACAGTGTAAACGTTCTCTTCCTCTATTTAGACTATAAGTCTATATTTAGAAATGTATTTCACAAAACCAAAAACAGAGACTATGTAACTGGAATATTGAGGCCAAAAAGATTAATGTAAATGAAGACTAAGGAGTGAAGGCAGCCAAGAGGAAGGCAGGAAGGTAATTGCAAAGCAAAAGATTCACTGAAAGAAAATGCCATGTGGTACACCAACATGTATCTAAAATGTGGAGAATACAATGCAATCAAGCATTTTGGGCGATGTGGAGTCACAAGCTGGCAGCAGATTAAATGCTCAGGAGAGAAAAAGATGCAGTTTTAAAAGGGCGTGACCGAAGCAAGCCAGGGATAGGCCTATAGGCCTGACGGTAATTGTAAAGCAATTTACAAAAGATTCACTGAACAAAAATGCGGTTATGGTACATGAAAAGTTAGCTAAAAATGTGGAGAATGCAATGCAATTAAGCATTTTGGACGATATATTGGCACAAGCTGGCAGCAGAACAAATGCTCAGCTGGCCACCTCCGAGAGAGCGAGGAAAAAAAAAAGATGCGCATTTAAAACCAGGGCCTAAATTTTAGCACGGGATTGTGGGTATTGCGCATAAATTATTACTAAGTATTGAGCATAAAAAGTCCCGCAACTGTAGCCATCATAATGCGAATACAATGCATAATACAAAATATGACCGCCGCTCAGTCCTGTACATTCATTCCGCGAAAATAAATCACACTTCAATTTGCCTCCATATTTTACTCCATCCCCCACTCTTGAAACTTTTGTGTATGCTTGTTTGGCATGCCTGAGTGTGTGTGTGCGGCTGCACAGAAAGTAGCCTACTGGTGCTGAAAAGGTGAATAGATTGTAGAATAGCCAAAGAAGATGTAGCATTGTTATAAAACCTTTAAAATCTCTAAACAATCACAAGTAGGGCAGTTCATCACAGTTCATCCATTGCAACTGGATTGATGAAAGGTCACTTACACCTGTAGGCTACATTGTATTTGGGAAAAGCAAAAGGTACAGTATCAGCATAATGTTATTTATTTATTTATTTATAAACAAAAACATCTCTGTCAGTTCCATGCCGTTTTCAACAGCTATCAAAAACAAAGGTCATTTTTGGATGGATGGATTTTTGTGAATGTTTCTTCTTCTACATAAGATTTTAGTCATCTTTAGTTCATGTAATACTTTATTGTCAATGCACAAATTAAGTAACAGTAGTCTGAAACGAAATGCTGTTTTACATCTAACCAGTGGTGCAAATAACAGACATGTCCAAATGGGCCTTGATGAAATGCGTCGCTAGACTGTTCATACACATTTTAACGGGCCAAAGTTGAAGAGCTGTTGTCCGTTATTGTTCGTGCAAATATAAGCTGATTCATGTTCCCTTGCATGTGTAACTGAGGTCCATGGCTAGTCTGGCTTTCACCAGACCAAGCTCAATCTTTTAAGAAATCAAAAAAAAATTGCGGGCAGATCAGGCTGGGTTCACCCAGCCTAGTCCATAGGCACCCGGTATTGTTTAATTTTCCGATTGAGATATCCACGCTCTGGCTATTCTAAATGCAAAAATGCATCAGGGAGTTATGACAAAACTGTAACTAACAAACTAGATCCTATAACCGCATTGATAGTTTTCTACAAATGCAATCAATGAAATTGGCCTCCATCACTCAACCAACGCTAACGGTAACATTACCTAGGTCCTTATTGATATTATAAGATTAACGTACCTGCAGTAAAAACCAAGCATGTCCGATAAACATCCTCAGATTTATTTCGGCTTCAAGAAGAAATGGGAATTACATTTCATGTGAACATCATCCTATCCTTATTAGACGTTCTCTGCGGTAAACTAGTCCTTGTAGGAAGCGTCCATTGTTTTTCCAACCCACTTTTAACTTCCAACAAAATTACGTCTCACTGCAACGATGCGCCATCTAGTGGACAAACGACTACTTATCGCCAATACTGGAAATGCAGCCATGATGATGATGATGAATATTTATTTTGGCTTTCTTTTAATGCTACTAAATTTGTAATTATGTATCGGCCATTCTAATACTGATAGTATGTGGGTGCCTGTGTGTGTGTGCATTTGTATATGTGTGCACCGCCATCTACAGGCCAATGAGTGTACAGTCACTAAATGTACACAAAACCTAATTTTTTTTAGACCCCCCCCATGGATGAAATTCTACGAAACTTGGCATACCCCCAGAGAATGCCAGGTCAATCATACACATACAATTTGGTGCAGTTCTGAACATCTTAACTGAAGATAGGGGCGATTAAAGCAGAATAATATTGCATTTTCATTTTTTACCGGGGGGGTGCAAATCACAAATGAGTCATTATGGGCCAGATTGATGGTGAGACCAACATACCATAAAAGATTCTTCATCCTCGGTGCCACGGTTCAGGTAGTTATTTAGGAAAAACTGCTTTTTTTGCGGTTCGGGGGGCCCAGGAGTGGCCCCCGGGGACGAAACAAAATTTTTCCGTAAAAGTCTAGTGGGGTTACGTACCCACCAAATTTCATGTCCCCCGGTAGTTCGGTGTCCCGGGTATCGTTGACCAAAAATTCAGGAAGTAGATGACGGGGAAAAAAAAAAAACTTTGACAATCCCTATATGACCGCTTCGCTAGCTTCGCTGATCTGATTTTCATCCGTGAAAAAGGTTCGTTGACAAATATTTTTCATCATAGTCTTAGTCAACGAAATTCACACTGACACACACATACATACATACACAGAAAGAGAAACCGAGGGAGCAGCAAATGAAGGGGGATCAGCAAAGATGAAGATGCAACAAAGAGAGGGCAAGAGAAGGAAC